>NC_052327.1:19388206-19613206 GCF_016432855.1 Salvelinus namaycush | reverse complement strand
CAAAAACAACCGCACACTTCCACACAGCAGGTGGCAAAGACATCCACCTCCCACGCTGCTGATTGCCCACCGCTGTGGTTAATGTCGAGCTGCAGGTGGGTGAATCTGCAATGGCCCACCTCTGTGACTATTGTTCTCACACACAAATACACACCTATTCGCCCATGCACAGTCTCACGCACAAACATTATCCACGCACGCCCAAACACACACACACACACATGCCCAAACACACACACACACACACACACACATGCCCACACACACACACCACACACACAGAGATATGGTTCTGCTCATTTCACCTAGGCAGTTAAGCCCATAGCCACACTCATCAAATTGAAAATCCCTGATGAAGCTTCCCGGGAGGAAGGCAGGCAGCCTGTGCCTGGCTGTGAATCAGTGTTTTATTATGTTAACCTGCCTTCCCTCAGAGTACTAAGTGAGGAGAGGACTGATTAGACATTTGCCCTCAGGGCCCAGTTAATTTAAGCTCCTACCCCCATTTCCATGAAAGTGTCCATCCTCCCCTATTCCCTGATTTTATTTAGCTTTTTTTCATTTCACAACCTCATTCCTTTCGGAGCCCCATTTCTCTAGGTCAACTTATCTGCTCTTTTTAATTCATACCCTTAAACAATTTCTTTCCAACTGAAACTGCGTTGTAAACACACTCACTCCCACCAGGAGTGTTTGATTAGTCGTCTTTAGAGGATAGCAGGATGGTGTTTGGCTGAAAGTCTCCCTGGTCTCTTAACACCGACAAAACAGGCTGCATTTACACAGGCAGCCCAATTTGGATCTTTTGAACCAATTATTGGTTAAAAAAAGCAGATCTGATTGGTCAAAAGACCAATTTGTCAAAGAAGGATGAGAATTGGGCTGCTTGTGTAAACACAGCCATAGTGATTCACGTACGTGTTCATGTACTAGGCTAGTATGCGCCTACTCTCCGATGAAATTATGGTTACTTAGGACCAATGCCCCCTCACTAAAGGCAAAAAGCCAATGTAACATAATGGGTAGTTGACGGGCTTGCCTATAAAGAAATAAACTATAGATGCCTTCATGATGTGCTCATTGTGTAGACTGAGCAAGACTTATCAAACTTTCGGTTACTTTGTTTGGGTTATTCCGCCTTCGTTTAGTCTGGAATAAGAGCTATGACATCTTAAAAGTTGGTTTTAAAACTGCAATTTGTATTGTGACCCTGCCAGTGATAATCACTCATGTCTATAGAAAAGAGGACATTCCATTTCTCATCCATTCATTTTCTTTACTCTACATCTATAATCCGCTGCCAGTCTAGCTATCCAAATTCCTGTTGCAAATCCTTCACACAAGGAAATAATATTTGGATTTTCAAAATGTCACTGGCTGCTTTCTCTTGCCTAGCATATCACGACTTAGGTCCACTGCCTGTGAACAGTGCATGATCAAACAGACTGTTAGAAGCAGCTTTCCCAAACTAAGATGTAGGCTAGGCTACAATAGTTGGTAGAATTGTCAGGAAGCATTCACTGGGTAACAGGAAACTCAGCTTGACTTACTTCCATTACATCAAAGACTATTTATTTCGCCTATTCATGCAAATCTCTCACTCCCTGTATATAAAAAAAAAAATCTGCTGTTATACAAATTTCCCTCGGATGTTGCATTGTGGGTCACTGCAAAATAAATCCTGCACTCTTTTTCAAAGGAGCTCGTTCTCTCCTAGGATGTCTCCTCTCCTCTCTATCACTCTTCATCCTTTGTTCATGGGCTTAATCCAGAACACTGGAGTTAAGGAGGCTTCAAAGAGCTTCAGAGGAACAGTCAGACTCACAGCCATGCGGTAATGACACAGGTGGAGGTAGCCCCTTTGTCCCTAGGCTGTCCCAGCTTTTCTCTACTCTGAAGAAGTCTCTCTCTCTCTCTCTTTCTCTATGCCTCTGTATTGGATATGAAGGCAGGGAAATTCTCTCCTACATAGCCTGAGCCATTCTAAAGAAAATAAAAAGCTGCTGAAATTAGTGGGTCACACAGCGCGTTGCGTAAGCCTGCAGCTAACGAAGCCTCCAATGGCCGGGGATAAATAATAATGAAACGAGCGAGGCTCTAACGAAGCAGGCACATCTGGAAAGTGAGACGCTCCCAAGAAAGCCTAGGCCCTGATCGTCTCTCTTCCAGTGCAGGAGAGAGGCGACTTACCTCGAGGAGAGAAAATTAACTAGATGTGCCAATCTCTCATCATGGCTTCATGGTAAGCGCTACCGGCTGTCTTAACTTCCCAGGCTGGTCTGCAAAGTTTGGAAATACTAGTGTAAGGGCAAGGAGAGAGAAAGGGACATTTTTCTAGGGGAGCTACTTGTACAGGCCTGACAAGCAGGGCAAAGACTGGGTGTGTCCTGCTGCCTGTTAACTGGATAGCCCTCACGCTTCTGGCTGCCTACCATCTCTTCTCCACATCTCCACCCTTCCTTCTCTAATACGTCAGGACATGCCCGCACAGGAAAAGCATCTCCCAGAAGAGGAAAATTAAATATAATTGAAAAATGGCAGGTGTGAGCAGGCCATGAACACACTCGAATGAACACATACACACACACACACAGCTTGAAACGCTGACAGCGTAATCCTTTCCTGCCGCCCAGATACCTTTCTCCAGACTGCCATTGGGTGTCCGCAGCAGAACGGAGGTCTACAGTACCCTACCCATCATCCTCTCTGGCACAGACGAGGACCCCCCACATCCCCTTCACTAGGATAACACCCCGGCCAGGCCGCCTGCAGGAGGAAGTGAGTGTCTGCTGATTACATCTCCACTATGCTGAACAGACAGACGTCGGATGTGTCCCAAATGGCACCTTGTTACATATTTAGAGCACTATGGGTCCCGGTCAAAAGTAGTGCACTTTGTAGGGAGTAGGGTGCCATTTGAGACGCAGACAGTGAGTCACGGACACCGATCTTCAAACCCAGCACGAGTGCTGCTCTCAGACCTAGCTCTCATTAAACAGATAGTGAGATATCAATAAAGAAATAACAGACCCCCCCCCCCCCCCCCCCCCCCCATCGCAAACATAATAGGATACCACCCCATAAGGCGGCAGCCTGCATTCATATTCAGCATTTATCATATCCTCCCTCTTTCACTGTCCAGCAGATGCCATTCCTGACAGTGATGGTGACGTCTTTATATTAAAACCTTTCTTAGTGTTACGTTGCTGATAAAAGTGAACCACCATTAAATTAGTGGCCCGACCCTAGGGGCCGGGAGCCGGGGGTGAGAGAGGGGTTAACGCTCAATTACCTATCTGGCCCTGTGTGTCTGTCTGTCTCAGCGTGTCTCAGTGCGAGGGTGTTAAAGCGAGTTACAGGCAAAATGACAAAGTGGGTTTAGCGGCGCACAAGGAGCGGCGGCGGCGGAAACAAATGTCTCCGTCAGGTGCATTACACGCCGCCGAGAGCTCTTTGTTCTTTCTTCCAGTCAGTGAGAGGAAAAAATGCATGAGCCTGTCCCCTCCTACTCATCTGAGTGAAATTGTTTTAAAAGTGCTTAGGGAAGCTTGTGTGAAAACGTAAATCCAATTTCCATATGAACAATTACCCTGCCGTCAGGGTAGGCAGTTAATTTATTTCAATTTGACTGACTGCAATGAGCCACTGGCCCAGGCAACCAGTCTAGCCATTGTGATCAGGCAGGGCATTGAGCAGGCAGCCATTGATGGAACTAGCCTGGTCTATAACACACAGAGACCCAGCTGTCCTGGTCGAAGTACCATCCCCCTGAAACCTATCATGACCAGAATACACTAAAACACGCATTGTCCTCACATTAGTGTGTGTGTATATGTGTGTGTCAGGGATTCCGTTAGCCGGTAATATCCAGCTTTTGGCCGTTAAAATCAAATTGGCACCGGCCAATTGTCCGGGAGAAGAAAAATCCCATTGCAAAAATGCATTTTTTGCCTATTCATTGATTGAAATAACAGTCGTTGTGGAGCGAGAGCTGCTGCTATAGTTCATCAAACAGCTTGTTCGTTGCTGCTGGAGCGAAACGTGCTTTTATTAGCCCAATCATGGCGCAGCAATTCTAAATGCAATCGCGTGTTAACGGTTTCGATGGCCACGATTAAAAATAGCTACTATTTTTATTTCTCAACTGGTAATTGAAGCTCGCTTTCCATTCACCATTCAAGTGCATAGGCAACTAGGCAGGCTTCAGCATCTCACACACAATGAAGTATGATAATCCTGAATTAAACGTGAGTAATGATGAATGAGAAAGTTGCAGACGCACAAATATGGCACAAATATCATACCCCATGGTTAGAAATCAAACTGTTCCTGGTGCAAAAAACAATGTCCTATCCTGGAGCTTTACTCCATTACTAAGCTGCTCCTGAATGTACTACGCCAGGACTGGGACATTGATTCTATTGTCGTCCATGTGGGTTTTAATGACATTATGAAGGGCAACTCTGAACAGTTGAAACTGGATTTCAAAGAGCTGATTGCATCTCTGCTAAACACTAAGAAAAGACCCATCATATCTGGCCCTGTGCCCTCTCTGAATCGTGGCATTGAACGTTTAGCAGGATTCTTTCCCTTCACAACTGGCTACGTGATTATTGCAGCTCAATGGGTGTAACTTTTGTTGACAATTTCGATTCCTTATGGAAACAAAACACGTTTTTTTTAAGGAGGATGGGATCCACCCAAATAATTCCGGTACCTGGATCCTTTCACAGAATTATAAGGCTGCGTTGAGACAATCACTTATCAATGACCCAAGCCCAGCTCAGTTAATCCCTACCATTGTGTCGCTGAGTCATCATAATGCTTTATAAAATATACATTATATCAGGGGCATTGGTAGACACAATGTAAGTAGTCTAATTTATGTCCCTCTAACTGCCCTGAATGCCTCTGCTGATCCAACAGCTATTGCATGCAGCAATCATGTAGCACTGAGGCGGGGTGCCGTAGTAGGAAGTCCACTGTGTGCAACTCATCCTGCACTAACATAAATAACATGAGAATCAAACGAGAAGGATATACTGCTCTCCCGAGGAACAGGCCCAGATCCCAGTCATTTGCGTGAAGAAAAGACGGAGGAAAAGAGCACGCAGATCAGGCTGCCTTTTGAGAATCCGTAGGCGAGCGAGTCAACTCCCACTGCCATCAATTCTACTTGCTAACATGCAATCATTGGAAAATTAAATTGATGACCTATAATTACGATTATCCTACCAACGGGACATTAAGAACTGCAATATCTTATGTTTCACAGAGTCGTGGCTGAACAACGACACGTATAATATAGAGCTGGAGGGATTTTCAACGCACCGGCAGAACAGAGAAGCTACATCTGGTAAGACAGCTGGTGTGCGATTTCTAATATTATTAATCTTGAGGTATTGTTCGAGTACCTTATGATCAGCTGTAGACCACACTATCTACCAAGAGAGTTCTCATCTATATTATTCGTAGCTGTCTATTTACCACCGCAGACCGATGCTGGCACTAAGACCACACTCAACCAACTCTATAAAGCCATAAGCAAACAAGAAAATGCTCACCCAGAAGCGGCGCTCCTAGTGGCCGGGGACTTTAATGCAGGCAAACTTAAATCAGTTTTACCAAATTTTTACCAGCATGTCACATGTGCAACCAGAGGGAAAAAAAACTCTTGACCACCTTTACTCCACACACAGAGACGCATACAAAGCTCTCCCCCGCCCTCCATTTGGCAAATCTAACCATAATTCCATCTTCCTGAATCCTGCTTACAAGCTAAAACTAAAGCAGGAAGTACCAGTGACTTACACAATACGGAAGTGGTCAGATGACGCAGATGCTACGCTACAGGATTGTTTTGCTAGCACAGACTGGAATATATTCCGGGATTCATCCAATGGCATTGAGAAGTACACCATCTCAGTCATCGGCTTCATAAATAAGTGCATCGACGACGTCTTCCCCACAGTGACCGTGCATACATATCCGAAACAGAAGCCATGGATTACAGGCAACATCTGCATCGAGCTAAAGGCTAGAGCTGCCACTTTCAAGGAGCAGGACACTAATCCGGACGCCTATAAGAAATCCCGCTATGCGCTCAGATGAACTATCAAACAAGCAAAGCATCAATACAGGACTAAGATTGAATCCTACTACACCGGCTCTGACGCTCATTGGATGTGGCAGGGCTTGAAAACTATTACGGTCTACAAAGGGAAACCCAGATGCGAGCTGCCCAGTGACGTGAGCCTACCAGACGAGCTAAATGCCTTTTATGCTCGCTTCGAGGCAAGCAACACTGAAGCATGCACGAGAGCACCAGCTGTTCTGGATGACTGTGTGATAATGCTCTCGGTAGCCGATGTGAGCAAGACCTTTAAACAGGTCAACATTCACAAAGCCGCGGGGCCAGATGGATTACCAGGACGTGTACTCAAGGCATGCGCAGACCAACTGGCAAGTGCCTTCACTGATGTTTTCAACCTCTCCCCGACTGAGTCTGTAATACCTATATGTTTCAAGCAGACCACCATAGTGTAACAAAGATAAATGACACACCGAATGATAGTAAAGCTTTGGAGCACTGACATTTTGGGAAAAAAGGCAAACTCAGCTCCATCATTCATTGAATCAGATGACCAATTCCTCACAAAACCGACTGATATTGCCAACTACTTTAATAATTTTTTCATTGGCAAGACTTGCAAACTTAGGCATGACATGCCAGCAACAAACACTGACACTACATCCAAGTATATCTGACCAAATTATGAAAGACAAGAATTGTAATTTTGAATTCCGTAAAGTGATTGTGGAAGAGGTGAAAAATTATTGTTGTCCATCAACAACGACCAGCCACCAGGGTCTGACAACTTGGATGGAAAATTACTGAGGATAATAGCGGACGATATTGCCACTCCTATTTTCCATGTCTTCAATTTAAGCCTACTAGAAAGCGTGTGCCTTCAGGCCTGGAGGGAAGCAAAAGTAATTCCGCTACCTAAGAATAATAAAGTCCCCTTTACTGGCTCAAATAGTCGACCAATCAGCCTGTTACCAACCCTTAGTAAAGTTTTGGGAAAAATGGTGTTTGACCAGATACAAGTTACAGATACAATGCTATTTTACGGTAAACAAATTGACAACAGACTTTCAGCACGTTCAACAAACACAGCACTTACACAAATTACTGATGATTGGTTGAGAGAAATTGATGATAAAAAGATTGTGGGGGATGTTTTGTTAGACTTCAGTGCTTCAGTGCGGCCTTTGACATTATTGATCATAGTCTGCTGCTGGAAAAAAGTATGTGTTATGGCTTTATTGTGGAAAAAGAGTTACCTGTCTAACAGAATACAGAGGGTGTTCTTTAACCTCTAGTGGGATCGGTGTCCCCCCTGTGGGTCGGTTAAGCTAACGTAGGCTAATGTGATTAGCATGAGGTTCTAAGTAATAAAAACACATTATAGGACATAGAAATATCTGATATGGGCAGAGAGCTTAAATTCTTGTTAATCTAACTGCTCTGTCCAATTTACAGTAGCTAATACATTGAAATAATACCATGCTATTGTTTGAGGAGAGTGCACAATTATGAACTTGAAAATGTATTAATAAACAAATTAGGCACATCTGGGCAGTCTTGATACAACATTTTGAACAGACATGCACTGGTTCATTGGATCAGTCTAAAACTTTGCACATACACTGCCATCTAGTGGCCAAAATCAAAATTGTGCCTGGGCTGGAATAATACATTATGGCCTTTCTCTTGCATTTCAAAGATGATGGTACAAACAAACAAAAAAATAATGTTTTTTCTTTGTATTATCTTTTACCAGATCTAATGTGTTATATTCTCCTACATTAATTTCACATTTCCACAAACGTCAAAGTGTTTCCTTTCAAATGGTATCAATAATATGCATATCCTTGCTTCAGGTCCTGAGCTACAGGCAGTTAGGTTTGGGTATGTCATTTTAGGCGAAAATTGAAAACAAGGGTCAGATCCTTAAGTCTCCAACATAATCCAGGTAGAATCAGGAATTCCCCAGGGCTGCTGTCTAGGCCCCTTGCTTTTTTCAATCTTTACTAATGACATGCCAGTAAGTAAAGCCAGTGTGTCTATGTATGCGGATGACTCAACACTATACACATCAGCTACTACAGTGACTGCAACACTTAACAAAGAGCTGCAGTTAGTTTCAGAATGGGTGGCAAGTCCTAAATATTTCTTAAACTAAAAGCACAGTATTTGGGACAAATAATTCACTAAACCCTAAACCTCAGTTAAATCTTGTAATAAAAAATGTGTAAACTGCCTGGAATAACCCTGGATTGTAAACTGTCATGGTCATGGTAGCTAAAATGGGGAAAAGTCTGTCCATAATAAAGCGCTGCTCTACCTTCTTAACAGCACTATCAACAAGGAAGGTCCTACAGGCCCTAGTTTTGTCACACCTGGACTACTGTTCAGTTGTGTGTTCAGGTGCCACAAAGAGGGACTTGGCTCAGAACAGGGCAGCACAGCTGGCCCTTGGATGTACACAGAGAACAAACATTAATAATATGCATGTCAATCTCTCCTAGCTCAAAGTGGAGGAGAGATTGACTTCCTCATTACTTGTATTTGTGAGTGGTATTGACATTGAAAGCACCGAGCTGTCTGCTAAAACGACTAGCACACAGCGCAGACACCCATGCACACCCCACAAGACATGCCACTAGAGGTCTCTTCACAGTCCCCAAGTCCAGAACAGACTATAGGAGGCACACAGTACTACATAGAGCCATGACTACATGGGACTCTATTCCACATCAGGTAACTGACACAAGCAGTAAAATTAGATTTAAAAAACAGATAAAAAACACCTTATGAAACAGCGGGGACTGTGAAGCAAAACGAACATAGGCACAGACACATGCATACACACACATGATAACATACGCACTATACACACACGTACACATGGATTTTGTGTTGTAGATACGTGGTAGTGGAGTAGGGGCCTAAGGGCACACACTTAGTGTGTTGTGAAATCTGTTATGAATGTATTGTAATGTTTTTAGAATTGTATAACTGCCTTAATTTTGCCAGACCCCAGGAAGAGTTGCTGCTGCCTTATCGATCCATAACAAATACAAATACCCCAAGGCATGCTAACCTCTCACCATTACAATAACAGGGGAGGTTAGCATTTTATATCATACCTCCAAGACATGCTAACCTCTCACCATTACAATAACAGGGGAGGTTAGCATTTTATATCATACATCCAAGGCATGCTAACCTCTCACCATTACAATAACAGGGGAGGTTAGCATTTTATATCATACCTCCAAGACATGCTAACCTCTCACCATTACAATAACAGGGGAGGTTAGCATTTTTTTGGGGGGGGTGAAATGTAGGCCTCTGTAACTTTCTCACTCATTATCCGTAATCATGGTAGCATCCACATTGATATAGAAGTGTTTAGAAACATATTCTATTCTTATTTACAATAAAAGTGACTCCAAAACAGAACGGCTCATAATAATGGCCGGAACAGAGCAAATGGAATGGCATCAAACACCTGGAAACCATTTGTTTGATGTATTTGATACCATTCCGCTGATGCCGCTCCAGTCATTACCACGAGCCCGTTCTCCCTAAGGTGCACCAACCTCCTGTGCTCCAAAATGACACAGTAGATTATTTACCATTCATTTATATTGGGCACAAAATAATCTGAAACACAACCAAAACAAACAGCAAATGCATCCAACAAGTTTGTAGAGTCACAATCTTGATTTAATCATTGGGTGCTAGGAATATGGGACCAAATACTAAACTTTTGACTGCTTTCATACACATAAGTGAATTTGTCCCAATACCTTCAGTCCTCTGAAATGGGTGGACTATTTAGGAAAACATCTGTAATTTCTAAACGGTTCACCCGATATGGATGAAAATACACTCAAATTAAAGCTGACTGTCTGCACTTTAACCTCACATTCATTAAATAATTTCAAATCAATAGTGCTGGAGGACAGAGCCAAAACAACAACACATACACACACACACACACACACAAACACATACACACACTCTCTCCCAATACTTTTGGAGCTCATTGTAAACTCTGGATTACCAAAAAGAAGCTTTGAAGCCATCGATCGGCCATATTGGCACTCCCCAGAAGAAGCAGTCCTCCATAGGAGGATATATTAATATTTCAATTAAATGTTTCAATAACAAAATTGCATGTATTTAAGATTTTTTTTTATTTGTATAATATAAAAGTACCCATTAAGGTGTCTGTAATATAATAAATCTGGCAAAAAACAAATGTAGACATTAATAAATGCATTTCTATAGCTTATATTTATAACAATGGTGGGTAGTGCCAAGATGGAGGTGCAGAGGCTTCAAAACAGTGCCCCCTATCAGTCATCTAGTGCATATATAAATATTTGGTTACACACCACTTTGTAATGAGCTGGAGGCAGCATGCATTTCGAAAACATATACTTGTGTGTGTATCGGGGAGTAGCAGAGGTCAGTACGGCCCCCACTTCGTTTTCCGTTCAGGTACAGCACATTTCCTCATTAGGAATGATAGCCTGTTTGTCTGTTTACTGCATCGTCGCTGGTCCCAAGGCCCTAGCTATCTACTGTCTGCCAGCTGGCCACTTGAGTGGAGAGTAGACTACAAACTGCAAGTGGAGTAGCCGACACACTGATTCGCTGCTTGCACACATACAGTACACACACACTCTCTGTCACAGACACACACACATACACACACCGTCCCTCACACCGCAGCAGCAGGTTGGGATAATCTCCCAGTTCTTTCTGGCCTCCTCCCTCCCTGCTGGATGAGTGTCCTCTTCACTGGGACAGAGAGGCTATTTGCTGTGGACACAGCTGGCGTGCAGGGAACCTGATTAAGCACTAGGCCTACTGCAGAAGAGACACACACACCTTCAGCAGCCAGGCCCACTGTAGAAGAGACACACACCTTCAGCAGCCAGACCCACTGCAGAAGAGACACACACACCTTCAGCAGCCAGACCCACTGTAGAAGAGACACACACACCTTCAGCAGCCAGACCCACTGTAGAAGAGACACACACACCAGTAGTCAAAACTACCTCAAAGCTCAGGCCCATTGCAGCATAGACACCAGCCAACACTCTCAGTCCTCCAAACTCTTCCCACAGTCTTCCCGTTCATTAACAAACAAGTCCACACCTTCCTACAATTAAGAAGTCAGGGAAGGAATCCATTACACACCTTATTGGTTATAATGATTTAACTTCGGCAGCATAAATACCAATGAGCCATGAAGGTATCATCCTGTAACATAATATGGTTTAGTCTCACCCTTCTGTTTCTGGAGTTTCAAAGGGAATATTGTCTCCATTAAATATACTGTACATTAAACAGTGCACTGTATATCCTGTTATATCACCGGGAATCCTATTCTTACACCAGTCACACATACAGTATGGGGCGTGCACATGCTGGTGGATTAAAAACGCCAAGCTTACACACGTTACAACCAAACCTGACTGGCGCTAATCCCTCCCATTCATCTGTAACGGATACTGCCCAACCCTAAACACTGGTACTGTGTAAAGCAGTGTGCTTTTCAAACAATGACGCACTGAGAGAGACTGTGAACAGAGGGAAGTGTGGAGAGAGAATTTGTCCTGACTTGTGAAAGCAGAGTGGGAGAGATGGAAAAAGAAAGAGAGAAGACAGACGGAGAGAGAGACAGACAGAGAGAGAGAGACAGACAGAGAGAGAGACAGACAGAGCGACAGGGTGAGAGACAGACAGGGAGAGAGAGAGAGAGAGAGAGAGAGAGAGAGAGAGAGAGAGAGAGGGGGGAGAAAGAGAGAGGGGAGAAAGAGAGAGGGGAGAAAGAGAGAGGGGAGAGCTGTGATGGTTTTAAATGGCTGTTTTGTGTGGGCTGCTATGTGTTAGTCACACCTCCAGATGAGTCAGTGTACTGACAGACTGAGTGTTTAGGAGTAGATATCAACCCTAGGAGTCCACTTACTGCGGACAACAGCCAGTTACAGCAAAACCATACAGAATCTAGTAACTAGCTACACACACACACAGGTCAAATTGATAAACTGTAGACCATACTATTTACCAAGAGAGTTTCCATCTATATTTTTCGTATCAGTCTATTTAGCACCACAAACTCATGCTGGCACTAAGACCGCCCTCAACGAGCTATATAGGGCCACAAGCAAACAGGAAAATGCTTATCCAAAGGCAGCACACCTAGTGGTCGGTGATTTTAACACAAGGCCATAGGGCCAGACGGTTTACTAGAACGCGCACTCAGAGCATGCGTTGACCATCTGGCAAGTGTCTCCACTGACATTTTCAACCTCTCCCTGACCCAGTCTGTAATATCTACATGTTTCAAGCAGACCACCATAGTCCCTGTGTCCAAGAACGCCAAGGTAACCTGTCTAAATGGCTACCGACCCCGTAGCACTCACATCTGTAGCTATGAAGCGCTTTGAAAGGCTGGTCATGGCTCACATCAACACCATCATCCCAGATACCCTGGACCCACTCCAATTTACATACCGCCCCAACAGATCCACAGATGACGCAATCTCTATTGCACTCCACACTGCCACCTGGACACCTACATTACAGGACCGGACCCTGAACAGCTTCTACCCCCAAGACAAAAGACTGCCAATAGCTACCCGGACTATCTGCGTTGACCATTTTTGTACTAACTTTTTTTGACTCATCACAAATGCTACTGCTACTCTCTACTATCGATCCTGTTGCCTAGTCACTTTATTCCTAGTTATATGTACATATCTACCTCAATTACCTCGTACCCCTGCACATCCTGACTCGGTACTGGTACCCTGTGTATATAGCCAATTTATCGTTACTCATTGTGTATTTATTATTACTTCTCTAATATTTCTCTATTTTCTTTATCTCTGCATTGTCTCTGCATTGTAAGCGTTTCACTTTTAATCTACACCTGTTGTTTACGAAGCATGTGACAAATAACTTTTGATTTGATCCAGAGGTTAGAGAAAACCCCACCTACTCTGCCTACATTCACATCTACCACCAAATCCTATAAAGTATCGTTCTCCCCTTTCATCCCTAATCGGTCACACTGCTGCCTGTCTGTTGGTCTATCTCGATGAGGCCCCCAGAGCAGAGCAGAGAGAGGCTGCTAAACGGAGCCTGACTAATGGCTAAACAAACACCCTTATCTGGCCTTGATAGCCCAGCCCTGAACAGTCCAGCGCTGAGTAGACTAGAAATAGTAGAGCCCTGCCTGCAGCTGAGATTCACTTAATCCCAGCTCTCTACCCACTAATGAGGGCCCTTCACCGGACACGCCACAGCCCATTGGGGGTCCACAGGAGCCCACTTGGGCTCAGCCAAGCATGGCGACAAAGCACAGCCAGTGAAAGAGGGGTGGAGGGTGGAGGGGGGGAATGGAGAGGGGGAGATGTCTCGGTCGACTCACTCTCAAAGGCCAACTCTCTCCCACAATTTCAGCCTTTGCCCAACAAACAATGCATTCAGGTGAGAAGTTGTGGGTGGAGGGAATTGCTCATAAATATTCATTTTAGGGTTGGGTAAAATGTTTTGAGTGTGCTTCAAGGCTACGCCCATTTAAATGTGGCTCAAATCTCTAAGGGGCCATACTTTGCTAAGACTATTGGTTTAAAACTTGTTTGGGATAGGGGGCAGCATTTTCACTTTTGGATGAATAGCATGCCCAGAGTGAACTGCCTTCTACTCATCCCCAGATGCTAATATATGCATATTATTAGTAGTATTGGATAGAAAACACTGAAGTTTCTAAAACTGTTTGAATGATGTCTGTGAGTATAACAGAACTCATATGGCAGGCAAAAACCTGAGAAAAAATCCAAACAGGAAGTAGGAAATCTGAGGTTTGTAGTTTTTGAACTCATTCCTATCGAATACACAGTGGGATATGGGTTATTTTTCACTTCCTAAGGCTTCCACTAGATATCAACCGTCTTTAGAACGTGGTTTCAGGCTGCTCATGTGAAGGGGGGCCGGATGGGAGATGATTTACGAAGGGGTCTGCCTACAGCCTCGTTCACACGCTTTCACTTGAGAGGTTGCTCTCGTTCCAGGGCAATTCTACAGACAATGGAATTCTCCGGTTGGAACAGTATTGAACTTTTATGATAAAAACATCCTAAAGATTGATTCTATACTTAGTTTGACAAGTTTCTTCGACCTGTAATATAACTTTTTGAACGTGTCGTCCGAATCGACCAGATCGCGCTTTTGGATTGTTTACCAAACGCCCTAACAAAAGAAGCTATTGGACATAAATGATGGACATTATCGAACAAAACAAGCATTTATTGTGGAACTGCGATTCCTGGGAGTGCATTCTGATGAAGATCATCAAAGGTAAGTGAATATTTATATATGAATAATTTTGACTACCCAACATGGCGTATATTACTCTGGCTGGTTTGGGCTCTGAGCGCCGTTCTCAGATTATGCTTTTTTGAAATCTGACACAGTGGTTGCATTAAGGAGAAGTGTATCTAAAGTTTCATGTATAATAGCTGTATTTTCATCAACATTTATTATATAGAGTATATAGAGTATATATAGAGTATTTCTGTCAATCCATGTGGCTCTCTGCAATATCACTGCATGTTTTGGAACTACTGAATCTAACACGCCAATGTAAAATAAGATTTTTGGATATAAATATGAACTTTACCGAACAAAACATACATGTATTGTGAAACATGAAGTCCTATGAGTGTCATCTGATGAAGATCATCAAAGGTTAGTGATTAATTTTATCTCTATTTGTGCTTTTTGTGACTCCTCTCTTTGGCGGGAAAAATGGCTGGGTTTATCTGTGACTTGGTGGTGACCTAACATAATCGTTTGTGGATCTTTCGCTGTAAAGCATTTTTGAAATCAGACACTGTGGCTGGATTAACGAGAATTGTATCTTTAAAATGGTGCCTAATACTTGTATGTTTGAGAAATTTGATTTATGAGATTTCTGTTGTTTTGTATTTGGCGCCCTGCAATTTTATTGGCTGTTGGCGAGGGGTTCCGCTAGCGGTCCTAGGCAGGTTAAACCATTGGTTTTAAATGGCTAGCTGGTAGATTTTCTCATTGGCCAACGTGGCAAAATTAGCCACGATGCTGGTGACGGTCAGCTGGGCACGTAGTTGTACCTGATCCCAACACTTTCTCACTTACCAGAAGTCCACTGGCACGTTCGGATAATTATATTAGCTACAGTGGTAAGGGGCAGCGTTTCTGACATCTATTTCTACATGCAGTGCAAGTTCGAATCCCCCATGGTTGAATTGTTATTGATTTTTTAAATGTGATCTTATATTAATTGCAGTATTGTGTTGAGAAGAAAAGTGCAGTCATCACCTAGAAAATTAAGAATAAGAATGAATTTCAAAAGAAAATGTCTTTCTTCAGCCTTGTTCACAAACACACTGCCGGGGCCTAACAATCCTATTATATTACATGGATGTGTCTAAATGTAGGCGTTGTTTTAATGATCTACTTCAATATGCATTGTTTGACTTGAGGACCAGCAGCAGAGTGATATTTCCTTTATAAATAAACTGCCCCATGTGGGATTTCAACTCACAACCATGCAACTTTACACCAACTGTTTTAGCAGATTACACCACCAATAAGTCATAGCGATTGGGGGAAAAATACATCCGGTTGACAAGACCACCATTGTCATTGATTTCCTTTTACGACGGATGCTACTTATATAAACGTATAATCCTCCTACAAGTTTTTTTTTCATCGTAAAAGCAAATGGATGTGTTTGAAACGGTAAGCAATAACTTTTGAATTTGGTCGTATGTGGAAACGTCCCTTATTGCCTTTTACATTTTGTGTAACGTCAGTAGCCTTGTCAATGAAGCAACATGCTAAATATATTGGAACACTCCACTTACCACACGGCAAACCCCAAGGCATTTTTTACTTAAACACTTCCAGTAAGTTCTACTCAAAGTCAATGAAAAGTCATTATTACTTAGTGTTTATGTGGTACTGACTCAAAAGTAAATGAGACTAAAAAATAAAAAAAATATGATAACAAATTCACTTTTTTCCCCAGCATGCTCTACTGCAGCTAGATTTGTTTGTTTTTTATCTGTGTTTTTGCCTGTACATTGAGTGAATGATTAAATAAATGTTATACTACACAAATATATATTTTTTTAAATCGAATCTAATCCAATTATTAAATTTTTGCACCTGTTATTGAAATGGTTGTTCCAGTTTAAATTGGTTTAGGTAGTTTCCTCCCACTGTTCTTAACCCTAGCAGTCATTATGAATGCAGGTTGCGGGTGAATACACATTTCAAATGTTGGATAGCCTAACGCTGGCTAGATTTCAATAGGAATTACACATCACTTTGCAAGCGTAATGTGATTAACAGTTAGGGTTGCAAAATTCTGGTAAATGTCCCTGTTTTTCCAGAAATCCTGGTTGGAAAATTACAGATTTTTTTTTTGGGGGGGGGAAGTTTGCGGAAGTTTGCAACCCTACTTGAAGGCCTGACGTGGACTGTAAATTATGAGTTTCAGACCACTGTATAAGGCCTTATGATATCTGTAATGGTTCAATTATAAATCATAATATTTGCCTAGGAACTCACTTGGTGAAGGCCACAGGACTGAAAAAGAACGAATTCAACAACCATGTCTCTGTCACTAACAAATACAGTCATGGGTGGTAAATAAATTAAATTGAAAAGGCAACACACACTGGGAAATTATTGGAGGTGTGGCTTAGTGGGCCCGTTAAATTGAAGTATACCTTACAAAAAAAACTGCATCAGTACATTAGTACTACTCACTTCAGCTATTTAAGTTTCTTTACTCATTCTTTTTTTAGGTAATCGGTTTCCTCAATGTTTGAGTAGCCAGAACGTATCTGGTTTTACAGTACAAGACATACGTAACTTCCTGTTGAACGCAGGAGAGCTCGGTTTGTTGATTTGAAAAGTTTGTTGTTTTTGATGTTTTGAAAGTCTATTGAAAAAGTTTGGTCAATGACCAGTTACCTTTTTGAGTTTGGATCCTGCAACGCGGTTTGCATCAGTTGCAAGGACTGCTACTATCTATCCAGGGATGCTGCCGACCAAGGCCAGGTCTGAGGAGCTGTTTGGCGTAGCAGCTAGCCTAGCAACTAGCTAGGGTTTTCTTGAGGGCTTGAACGCAGCCCGTGATGCCATTGTGGCTGAGACTGAGGATTGTCCTGGGTTTATGACTGTTTGTCCTCGCTGTTTGTTGTTGTTGTTTACAATCTTCCCTCCGACCTGCCCTGTCTGGAACTGTGAGGAGTAACAGCGTAACCTACGTTGCTACCATGACAAAGACCAAAGCCGGCGGGAGTACCATTGAAGACAGTGGTGTCTCTCTATCACAGGTAAAGGATCTTTTAAACAAACAAAAATAGTTCTACAAGCAGTTACAACAACAAGAAAATAGCTTAAAGTGTTGTGTCCAAATACTGGTGGAGTCAACTAATAAAAGAATGGACGACCTGACCAGAGATGTCCAGGACCTGAAGAACAGTTTGCAGTTCTCCCAGGGTCAGCTCGATAAGTTTAAACAGGACGACGGCAAGATGACAGCAATCTGTAAGTCATTGAGAGAGGACATCAGTTCTGTATGTTAATCCGTGACAATAATGACAGAGAAAACTGATTATCAAGTGACAATCAAGGCGAAACAACATTGTTGTTGACGGAATTGCAAAATCTCCACGAGACCTGGATGGAGTCTGAGGACAAAGTGAGGGAAATGATCTCAGAGAAACTGAAGCTGGACCACAGGAAGATTCAGGTGGAGCAAGCCCACAGGACTGGAAAACCTACCACCGGCCCAGGTGACAGGCCCAGGCAGATAGTGGTCAAGTTCCTGGTGTGATGACTCACGCTTCACCATCTGGCAGTCCGCCCCAATGCATAATTCCAACTGTAAAGTTTGGTAGAGGAGGAATAATGGTCTGGGGCTATTTTTCATGGTTCGGGCTAGGCCCCTTAGCTCCAGTGAAGGGAAATCTTACCGCTACAGCATACAATTACATTTTAGACGATTCTGTGCTTCCAACTTTGTGGCAAGAGTTGGGGCAGGCCCTTCGCTGTTAAGGCATGACAATGCCCCCTGCACAAAGCGAGGTCGGTGTGGAAGAACTTGAGTGGCCTGCACAGAGCCCTAACATCAACCCAATCGAACACATTTGGGATGATTTGGAATGCCACTGCGAGCCAGGCCTAATCGCCCAACACCAGTGCCGACCTCACTAATGCTCGTGTGGCTGAATATTCCAACATCTAGTGGAAAGTATTCCTAGAAGAGTGGAGTTATAGCAGCAAAGGGGAGACCAACTCCATGTTAAAGACCATGATTTTGGAATGAGATGTTCGACGAGCAGGTGTCCACATACCTTTGGTCACGTAGTGTATTTCAAGTGTTATTACAGTGTTGTGGTTGCAGGTTCACCTGGCAACTCTAAAACCTTTTTTATTTTGGGGTGTTGCTATAGGCCACCAAGTGCCAACAGTCAGTATCGAAATAATATGTGTGAAATGCTTGATAGTGTATGTGATGTAAACAGAGAGGTCTGTTTTCTTGGGGACCTGAATATTGACTGGTTTTCATCAAGCTGTCCGCTCAAGAGGAAACTTCTCACTGTAACCAGAACCTGTAATCTGGTTCAGGTTATAAAATAACCTACTAGGGTGTTTACAAACACTGCAGGAACAAGATAATCCAAGATCACATTTGTACTAATAATGTTAAATTTTGTTCTGAAGCTGGATCTGTACCCATTGGATGTAGTGATCACAATATAGTGGCTATTTCCAGGAAAGACAAAGTTCCAAAAGCTGCGCTTAAAATAGTGTATAAGAGATCATACAGAATATTTTTCTGTGACTCTTATGTGGATGATGTTAAAAATACTTGCTGGTCTGATGTGATTAATAAGGAGCATGCACAATGTATGAAATTGCTTCTTCCAATTATTGATAAACATGGACCTGTTAAGAAACGGACTGTTAGAACTGTTCAGGCTCCATGGATTGATGAGGAATTAAAAAAAATATATGGCTGAAAGAGATGGGGCAAAAGGAGTGGCTAATAATTCTGGCTGCACGTCTGACTGGCCGACTTACTGCAAATTGAGAAATTAAGTGACTAAACTCAACAAAAATAAGAAGAAACTGTATTTTGAAGCCAAGATCAATGATATAAAGAATGATTCAACTCCATCTTTCATAGCATTTCATCACAAAAACATTTGATGTTTCCAATTATTTCAATGATTACTTCATTGGCAAAGTGGGCAAACTTAGGCAGGAAATGCCAAACATGAACAGTGAGCCATTGTACTCAAGCATAATGAAAGAAAAGCATTAAGTTAGAATTTTGTTAAGTTAGTGTGGGAGAGGTGGAAAAATTATTGTTATTGATCAATAATGACAAACCTGACACTGACAACTTAGATGTAAAGTTACTGAGGATGGTAGCTGACTGTAGCCACTCCTATCTTTCATATCTTTAATCTGAGCCTAGAGGAAAGTCTTTGTCCTCAGGCCTGGAGAGAAGCCAGTCACTCTGCTACCCAACAGTGGTAAAGCAGACCTATCAGCAAACTGTTGGAAAAAATTGTGCTTTGATCAAATACAATGTTATTTCTCTGTAAACAAATTAACAACAGACTTTCAGCATGCTTATAGAGAAGGGCACTCAACGTGTACTGCACTGACACAAATTACTGATGATTGGTTGAAAGAAATAGATAAGAAGATTATGGGAGCTGTACTGTAGCCTTTGATATTACTGACCATAACCTATTGTTCAGAAAACTTATGTGTTATGGATTCTCAACCTCTGCCATATCATGGATTCAGAGCTAACTATCTAATATAACTCAGATGGTTTTCTTTAATGGAAGCTTCTCTTATATCAAACATGTAAAGTGTGATGTACTGCAGGGAATCTCTTTAGGCCCTCAACGCTTTTCTATTTTTAGTCAAAAAATATAGATTCAATGGTTGTAAAGATGGGGAGAGGTCTGTCTGTAATAAAGAGATGGTCTGCTTTTTTGACACCATACTCCACAAAGCAAGTCCTGCAGGCTCTAGTTTTATGTTATTTTGATTATTGTCCAGTCATATGGTCAAGTGCTGCAAAGAAAGACCCAGTGAAGCTGCAGCTGGCCCAGAACAGAGCCGCACGTATTGCTCTTCATTGTAATCAGAGGGATAATATTAATACTATGCATGCCAGTCTCTCTTGGGTAAGAGTTGAGGAAAAACTGACTGCGTCACTTCTGACTGCGTCACACATGAATGTGTTGGAAATTCCATATTGTTTACATAGTCAACTTACACACAGCACTGACACCAGACATGTCACCAGGGGTCTTTTCATAGTCCCCAAGTCCAGAACAAATTCAAGGAAACGTACAGTATTATACAGAGCCATGAGTGCATGGAACTCCCTTCCATCTTATATAGCGCACGTGAACATCAAACCTGGTTACAAAAAACAAATAAAGCAACACCTCACGGCACAACGCCTCTCCCCATGTGACCTACTTATTGTGTGTATGTACTGACATGTATGTGTAACTGATAGATACACACTACATGTTAATGGTTTTAAATGTAGGTAAATTGTAGTCTTTTTTTGGTCTGAAATGTCTTTATGGTTGTGTGTCGGACCCCAGTAAGACTAGCTGTCGCCATTGGCATCGGCTAATGGGGATCCTAATAAATCAAATCGCCAAATTGGCGTGCTGTCTCCTGCTTTTATAGTAAGTCTTGGACGGTACCACCCCCAGCACATCTAGAAGGGAGTGTACAGTACTTCACACAGAACCCCTCCCTTGAGATGAGAATGGAGCACCTTTAGGCTAGTGGCCAATCCTTAAAAAAGGGCTTTCGTTTTTGAGATACCCTTACCCTAGATGGAACAAACCCTTACCCTAGATGGAACAAACCCTTACCCTAGATGGAACAAAACACAACGATATTTCTTCACATCTCTAATGTCTCCCATTTATAAAATGGATGGTTGTGAAAAAATATTTTATTGCAAAAGTGGTTAAATTTATAGATATTTTGACACTGCCCCTAACCTCAGAACTTGCAGAATAATGCCTGGCTGGAAGGGGTGGGCCACATAAACTCATGTAATCCAATATTGCAATCGCTGATATTGTACAAAATGTGGAATACAAGTAGTCAGTTGTCTGACCTGCATTCAGAAACAAACAACATTAGAATAGGTAGCCTAGTGATTAGAGCGTTGGACTAGTAACCGAAAGGTTGCACGATTGAATCCCCGAGCTGACAAGGTAAAAATCTGTCATTCTACCCCCGAACAAGGCAGTTAACCCACTGTTCCTAGGCCGTCATTGTAAATAGGAATTTGTTCTTAACTGACTTGCCTAGTTAAATAAAGGTTAAATAAAATATTAAAGCATCTTGGAAATATAGACTTGTAAACAGATATACAATAGGCAGAAATATCAATATTTATGATGAAAGTCAAATTTGCTCTCATTCAGTGCTGTTTGGTTCTGCCTGACCAAAATACATAGTTACACATGTTTTATGTATTGAGGCTATTGTAATCTAATCAGATCTAAGGAAAAAAAGTGGGCTGAGTGAAAACTGTCATTTATTTTCAGTCAAAGGCTCCTTTGTGGATTTTATTACGTTACGGGGCCCACCTAGATTTGAGTCCAAATCCATTACGGAATCCAAAATCCAATATTTATGGCAATACCATTAAATCGTGGTTTATCATATTTTAAATAAGATCTTTCAGATTTGTGTACTGTACTTATGATCTCTACTCAATACTATTTTGGTGTAATACACTGAACAAAAATATAAAACACAACATGTAAAGTGTTGGTCCGATGTTTCATGAGTTGAAATAAAAGATCCCAGAAATGTTCCACAGGCACAAAAAGCGAATTTCTTTCAAATTTGGTGCACAAATGTGTTTACATTCCTGTTGGTGAGCATTTCTCCTTTGCCAAGATAATCCATCCACCTGACAGGTGTGGCATATCAAGAAGTTGATTAAACAGCATGATCATTACATCATTACACTGGGGACAATAAAAGGCCTATTTAAAATGTTAAAAAGCTGTTTCTCTACCATAAGCCGCCTCCAACGTCGTTTTAGAGAATTTGGCAGTACGTCCAACAGGTCTCACAACCGCAGACCACGTGTAACCACACCAGCCCAGGACCTTTACATACGTCTTCTTCACCTGCGGGATCATCTGAGACCAACCACCTGGACAGCTGGTGAAACTGTGGATTTGCACAACCGAAGAATTTCCGCACATACTGTCAGAAAACGGCTCAGTGAAACTTTGATTTGATTTGATTTTGTTTAATGAAGACAGAGACATCATGGAACTGAACTGCCACATGTCAGGAGGCCATTCAACAGTCAAAATGCCATCTGGAAAGTGTTGGTGTGGATTGCCCTCATATGTACCTATTTTTCTTCCACCCATGGCTGGCCAGCCCATGTGACACCTGAACCGGACTTGTATGTGAAGAATGAGATCTCAGGCTGTGGTGACTCATGCATTGGTCTAGAAACTGTTCAGTAATCCCAACATCCCTATAAGGACATAATGCCATCTATGGCAAACAAGAGGCCCCTTAGGATGGTCAAACTTAAACAAAGATGCTGTACTGTATATCATAGTGGTCTTTGTGCACCATGCTTGACCAGCTCCACCTCCTTCTGCAACCCCTTTACTTTCCATCAAAGCCCAGGGATCCTCTTCAAATGTATATGTGTGTGGAGCTGTGATACGTCCTTCATAACCGACACTTCATAATCGTAATTTATGACCTACCCTCTAAGTAACCTCTAGTTAACCTGAGATCACTCTCACAGGTTCTGTCACTCATCTCCTGCTGGGCCTGCCCCAGACCATAATCACAGCCAACTACCCACCGTATGTATCGGCCAAATAATCATCCTACCCGACATCCATAGGAATACAAAGGAACATGTAGAATGTGGCCTGCACTCAACTGTTGTAGAAATGGAAGCTGATCACCACACAGGCCTGAAAACCCTGCAAGTCATACAGGAAGGATACTGCCCTTGTCACTGCAGCTTGCCCAGAATGACCAGTTAGAACTACAACCACTACTGGCTACTTTGTCTCCTCACCCTGTTAGGACACACTCATGCCCCGGCCACCTCAAGAATTTGAATCAACCTTGCACACTTAGTTTCACTTACAGAAAGAGGGAAAAGGTTAGTGCTGTACATATACGTGACTAGAGTAGCTGACTGTTGTATTACAGGTTTCTTTCCTGTTACTTGGTTATGCTACAATCTGCTTGTGTCGTGAAAAACATGAACACACATTGAAAAGCTAGTTGGCTTCTGTCACGGCCGTCAAAAGAAGTGTACCAAAGTGCAGCGTGGTGAGCGTACATTTTCATTTTAATTAAAAATGTTGCCAACAAAACAACAAACGAAAGAAACAACCGTGAAGCTTACAGGGCTATAGTGCCACAAACAAAGTTAACTACCCACCCTGAAAGGAGGGAAAAAGGGCTACCTAAGTATGATTCCCAATCAGAGACAACGATAGACAGCTGTCCCTGATTGAGAACCATACCGGCCAAAACATAGAAATAAAGAAACATAGAAAACAAAACATAGAATGCCCACCCCAAATCACACCCTGACCAAACCAACTAGAGACATAAAAAGGCTCTCTAAGGTCAGGGCGTGACAGCTTCAGCCATTTAATCACAACAGAGGCATGTCAGTGTAGGAAAAGATGTTTTGAGTGTAATTATGTTTGCCATATTGGATTCTTGATAAAATTGATTCACACCAACCAAAACATTCTTTATGGGCATGAGTGTTTTGACCTCCATCAAATGGTATGTCAGCCATATTGGATTTTGGACGCCATATTGGATTTGAGACAAAATCCAGGGTATCGATGAGATGTCTGAGCCCATTTGTTTTCCTTAGAGCCAATTACAATAGCCACAACACCAAAACATGTGTAACTATATGTATTCTTGTCAGGAGGACCAGCACTGAATAAGAGCAAATTTGACTTGGAAAGTTTACCAAAAAGTAAAGCTTACCATTCATAATAAATATTCATAGTTTATATTTCTGCTTATTTTATCTCTGTGTTTACAGGCCTATATTTACGAGAAGCATTAAGACATCCTAATGCTGTTTGTTTGTTTATTGTAGGGCAGACAATTGACTACGCACATTTTAGCAATATCAAAGCTTGCAATATTCGGTTACATGAGTATATGTGGCCCATCACCCCTCCAGCCAGGTATTATTCTGTGTGTCACAATATATATCAATTTAAGCACATTTGCAGATTTTTTTCTTTCTCACAACCATCCATTTCATACATTTTCAAAAAACATGGTTGTGTTTTGTTCTACCTCAGGTAGGGGTATCTCAACATTTTGGAGACCTTGCCACTTTGCAAGGTGAATCTACATCACAAATTTCAATGGTAGAGTTGAAACGCAAGGGGCAAAAAAAGCTAGATTAACAAGCAATATATATATATATATATATATATATATATATATATATATATATATATATATATATATATATACACATATACACACATACATTACCAGTCAAGTTTGGACACACACTCATTCCAGGGTTTTTCTTCATTTTTACAATTTTCTACATTGTAGAATCATAGAGAAGCCATCAAAGTGAGAAATAACACATGTAGTAACCAAAACAAGTGTTAAACAAATCAAAATATATTTTATATTTGAGATTCTTCAAAGTGCCCACCTTTTGCCTTGATGACAGCTTTGCAAACTCTTGGCATTCTCTCAACCAGCTTCATGAAGTAGTCACCTGGAATGCATTTCAATTGACAGGTGTGCCTTGTTAAAAGTTACATTTGTGGAATTCCTTTCCTTCTTAATGCTTTTGAACCAATCAGTTGTGTTGTGACAAGGTAGGGGTGGTATACAGAAGATAGCCCTATTTCCATATTATGGCAAGAACAGCTCAAATAAGCAAACAGAAACGACAGTCCATCATTACTTTAAGACATGAAGGTCAGTCAATCCGGAAAATGTTAAGAACTTTGAAAGTTTCTTCAAGTACAGTCGCAAAAACCATCAAGCGCTATGATGAAACTGGCTCTCATGAGGACCGCCACAGGAAAGGAAGACCCAGAGTTACCTCTGCTGCTAAGTTCATTAGAGTTACCAACCTCAGATTGAGAAGCATTTAATTGGGCTGCAGAGTACAAGTAACAGAAACTTCTCAACATCAACTGTTTAGAGGACACTGCGTGAATCAGGCCTTCGTGGTCAAATTGCTGCAAAGAAACCACAACTAAAGGACACCAATAAGAAGAAGAGACTTGCTTGGGCCAAGAAACACGAGCAGTGGACATTAGACCGGTGGAAATTTGTCCTTTGGTCTGATGAGTCCAAATGTGAGATTTTTGGTTCCAACCGCCGTGTCTTTGTGAGACGCAGAGTAGGTGAACGGATGATCTCCGCATGTGTGGTTCCCACCGTGAAGCATGGAGGAGGAGGTGTGATGATGTACGGGTGCTTTGCTGGTGACACTGTCAGTGATTTATTTCAAATTCAAGGCTCACTTAACCAGCATGGCTACCACAGCATCCTGCAGCCATCTCGTTTGTGCTTAGTGGGACTATCATTTGTTTTTCAAACAGGACAATGACCCAAAACACACCTCCAGGCTGTATAAGGGTTATTTGACAAAGGAGAGTAATGGAGTGTTGCATCAGATGACCTGGCCTCCACAATCACCCGAATTCAACCAAGTTGAGATGGTTTGGGATGAGTTGGACCGCAGATTGAAGGAAAAGCAGATAACAAGTGCTCAGCATATGTGGGAACTCCTTCAAGACTATTGGAAAAGCATTCGTCGTGAAGCTGATTGAGAGAATGCCAAAAGTGTGCAAAGCTGTCATCAAGACAAAGGGTGGCTACTTCGAAGAATCTAAAATATTAACTTTTTTTTGTTTACTACATGATTCCATATGTGTTATGTCTTCACTATTATTCTACAATGTACAAACAAAATATATATGAAAAACCCTGGAATGATTAGGTGTGTCCAAACTTTTGACTGGTACTGTATATATATATATATATATATATACAGTACCAGTGACCCAGTATACAGTACCAGTGATATACAGTACCAGTGACAGTATATATATACATTACCAGTGACCCAAAACGTATATATATATATATACATATACATATACACAGTATATATAACTTTTGCAATAAAATGTCAAAATGAAGACCAGAAACATCTGGTTTCCACTGAAAAAATGTTTTTTTAATGATAGTAACTCTTTAAAAAGGGGACTGAATTAATGAGCCTGTTAAAACCACACAGCTTCGGTTGAGGCTGCTGCCACTCGCTCACTCACACCACGTTTGCTCTTTGGTGTGAGAGGAGCGTGTGTGTGTGTGTGTGTGTGTGTCTGTGTGTGTGTGGCTGAACGGCGGTCATCTGCCGATGCATGTGTGCATACAAACACATACACAGAAAATGGACACCAGCACTCGCACGCACGTACACACACACTCACACAGAGTGAGATACTCATTGAATGCAGTGCGAGCTGAAAGCTGGTGATTGGGCCCATGGAGACCGGCACTGACCTTTTCCTCAACATGTTTTTATGAGTCAGTGAAAGCTCAGCTCGCAGGCCACCGCCACTACACAGGAAATGTCACTGAGCGTCTTAAATGAGCAGCCGAGAGACAGACAGAGAGACGTGGACCGACAGACAGAGAGCCTCGTCATCACCAGTTGATCTGGGCACGCCACAACAGCCACATTCCCTCTGACCTCTTTTGCATGAGAAACAGCCAAGTGTGGGTATTTTTGAATTCCTCAGTGGTTTGTGGGAATAATACAGGAGCCTGTTCTGGTTGTTGCATCGTCAAGAAGGAACCTGCAAGTAAGCGTTTCGTTGGACGTGCATACCACGTGTATCCGGTACATATGACTAATACAACTTGAAACCCTGCCCTGCCCTCTCTCCTAGGGTTGAGTCTATGCTTCCACACTCCCCAGACCAGACAGACCACCTGAGTCCAGTAGGGAGAAGAGAGCGAGAGAGAGGCTGTAGTTTGACTACTCCTATACAGTAGCTTTCCTTTCCTCTTCTGTCCAGTAGGGCTGTGGCGGTCATGACATTTTGTCATCCGGTTATTGTTATGCAAAAGACTGCTGGTCCCACCGTAATTGTCCGTTAATGAACATAAACACGTTTAGCATCTCCAGCCCTCCACACACACAAGACTCTGATGCATGCCTTTGGAACATTTACGTTTAAAAAAAGTATAATAAAACAATTTAATATACACCATCACAATAAATCCATTCTTTATTTTAGGCAGGTCTAAAGAAACATGATATGAAGAAAATGTATTTCAAAAGAACAGAATATGAGTTGACCTTCTGTGTGTTATCTGGCTATGCGCCATGCCATAGGCTGTAGGATTGTTAATTGAGCAGACTAGATATGCTTATAAGTCCCGTGCCATTGTTTTATGTGATTTTATAGTAACAAGTATATAACTGAACATAGATGAATAACATAGAAAGATATTTTTCAATTTCCGGAGCGAGTGTGCATATGATGTGGCTATGGGGAGCGTAAAAGGGATCCTTTGAAACAAGTCCTTTACACTAGAGTTATTTGTCAACTTTAGATATGAATGATACAAACCTTAGAATGTATTATAAATCATAACATATATGGGCTGCATGGTGCAACTATAGGCTATTGATCAAATCACATCACATTTTATTAGTCACACGCGCCGAATACAACAGGTGTAGACCTTACAGTGAAATGCTTACTTATGAGCCCCTAACCAACAATGCAGTTGAAAAAAATATGGATAAGAATAAGAAATGAAACAAGTAATTAAAGAGCAGGAGTAAAATAACAATAGCGAGATTATATACAGGGGGGTACCGGTACAGAGGTATAGTCAGTGTGCGGGGGCACCAGTCAGTTGAGGTAATATGTACATGTTGGTAGAATTATTTTAAAGTGACTATGCATAGATGATAACAACAGAGAGTAGCAGCGGTGTAAGGGGGGGGGGGGGGGGCAATGCAAATAGTCTGGGTAGTAATTTGATTAGATGCTCAGGAGTCTTATTGCTTGGGGGTATAAGCTGTTTAGAAGCCTTTTGGATCTAGACTTGGTGCTCTGGTACCGCTTGCCGTGTGGTAGCAGAGAGAACAGTCTATGACTTGAGTGGCTGGAGTCTTTGACAATTTTTAGGGCATTCCTCTGACACTGCCTGGTATAGAGGTCCTGGATGGCAGGAAGCTTGGCCCCAGTGATGTACTTGGCTGTTCGCACTACCCCCTGCAGTGCCTTGCGGTCAAGGCCGAGCAGTTGCCATACCAGGCAGTGACGCAACCCGTCAGGATGCTCTTGATGGTGCAGCTGTAGAACCTTTTGAGGATCTGAGGACCCATGCTAAATCTTTTCAGTCTCCTGAGGGGGAATAGGTTTTGTCGTGCCCTCTTCACGACTGTCTTCGTGTGCTTGGACCATGTTAGTTTGTTGGTGATGTGGACACCAAGGAACTTGAAGCTCTCAACCTGCTCCACTGCAGCCCAGTCGATGAGAATGGGGGCATGCTCTGTCCTCTTTTTCCTGTCATCCACAATTATCTCCATTGTCTTGATCACGTTGAGGGAGAGGTTGTTGTCCTGGCACCACACGGCCAGGTCTCTGACCTCCTCTCTATAGGCTGTCTCGTTGTTGTTGGTGATCAGGCCTACCAGTGTTGTGTCATCTGCAAACTTAATGATGGTGTTGGAGTCGTACCTGGCTGTGCATTCATGAGTGCACAGGGAGTACAGGAGGGGACTGAGCACGCACCCCTGAGGGGCCCCTGTGTTGAGGATCAGCGTAGCGGATGTGTTGTTAACCTACCCTTACCACCTGTGGGAGGGCCTGTCAGGAAGTCCAGGATCCAGTTGCAGAGGGAGGTGTTTAGTCCCAGGGTCCTTAGCTTATTGATGAGCTTTGAGGGCACTATGGTGTTGAACGCTAAGCTGTAGTCAATGAATAGCATTCTCACATAGGTGTTCCTTTTGTCCAGGTGGGAAAGGGCAGTTTGGAGTGCAATACAGATTGCATCATCTGTGGATCTGTTGGGGCGGTATGAAAATTGGAGTGGGTCTAGGGTTTCTGGGATAATTGTTTTGATGTGAGCATGCAGCCTCTCGCTACAAGACAGGTGATATTCTACCCAAACTCAGTGTGCCATAGGCTCTCCAACCCTATTCCTGCAGCTACTCCAGTGCTTAATTTGGGAAACCAAGTGAAATATGTTCAGGAACATCGATAGTAACATGTTTTCACAACTAAATATATTTAATTAAACTGTTGACAGCCCCTCTCTGCTCGCTCAACAAAGGAATGAAGGAGAGCGAGAGGAGATGGAAATGCATGGTGGTGAGATATTCTGTAGCTAAAAAGGTAATATGTCAGCCTTTTAATTATCAAAATATAAATAATGTACTATTACTAGGCTATTCAAAATTAAATACAAATTCACTATAATTGCAGGCTAACTCCCGTAAACTACCCTGCACAACCATCCCTAGGCAAGGGATGGGAAACTTTGATCGTGGTGGGGGCCACAAAAAAACGGAACTCATCATGAGGGACCGCAGTGGCTCGTGGGCCTGCGAACCCACATCCATACCCCACCTTTCGAGCAAAACATTTTAGCGGTCCCCCTCATGACAGCGAAGAGAAACAAATTCTGTTTAAAAGGTAATCTCCTGAAATTGTACTCATTTTGCCATGGGGTGGAGAGAAAATGTGCAGTTTTACAGCTAATTTCCAGCAATTCTACACATTTTGCCATAGGGTGGAGGCAAAAGTTTGCAGTTTTGAATATGATACAAAACATGTCCAGAGTGCATAAGAGGAGATTACTGTGAGTCAAAGTACCAGAGGCACATCCTTGGGTCTCTAAGTCTCCCCTCACTCCTGACCCTACACGTCTCTCTCCTGCTATGACATTTGACCTTTAATTATATTCCTGTGACTTAGGTCTGGACTGGCCTGGTGTGACTGGATTGGAGTACAGATGTACGGTAGGGTCCTCTCCTCCCCTCACCACCGCAGATCTCTCCAGCGATAGAAACGCCTCGCCATCAACGGGCCGGACGGACCGACGCCGAGGTTAATTAAGTTTGAAATCGGGGAGATGATCAGCTGCCTGTCAGTCAGGCTCGTAGGGTTCGCCGCGTCCCACGCTTTTCCCTTCTACTCCATGCTGTGCTGTCTGACAGGTAGTGTGAGTGTGTGTGTGTGCCTGCGTGACTGTGTGTGTATGAGAGAGAGCGAGAGAGAGAGAGACAGAGACACGGCACATACACTGATAGGAGAGAGTGTGTGTGAGGTTTCAGCAGCCAGTGAAAACACAGCATCTCTAAATCCCAGCCAAAGACCACAGCGCTCTGTGAGATGATTGCTCTGTTACCCAGGAGGAATCTGAAAATAAATATGACTCCAGTGGTTGTTGATGAATTTTTATTAGCATGGACAGCACGTAGCGGACGGGTAATCCTTGAAAAATGGACTGCGGTATTAGAGAAGCTGCTTTAAGGCAGGAGGCGTTTCATATGTCACCAACCTGCACTGTGGTTAGGGGCTCAGGGCCATTATCCCGAGGGCTTACTACCAAACAGACTGTACCAGGACTCACTGTGGGTGTCTGTGTGTTTGCGTGTGTGTGTGTGTGTGTGTGTGTGTGTGTGTGTGTGTGTGTGTGTGTGTGTTTGCATGTGTGTGTGTGATCTTGTATGTGTTCGTGTGTGCCAGCCATGTTTAATCTAGAGTAAAAGGAGCAAAGGTCAAATTAAATGAGCCCCCCAAAAGAAAACCAGCCGGTTTAATCAGGTTTCAGACGACCTGATAAGCTCTGGGGGGGGGCATCTTTGATGAGCCCATTTGGCATAAGGTTGAGGCTGAGGGACGTCACAGATAGCATCTCCACCTTGTTCTAAAGGTGCCACATCTTTCATGTCAAGTGAACGCTGTGACATTTTGTCAGGGCTTAGATGGGCCTAGGCTGACATCAAAGCCTGTGCTTTTGTTGGCACTGGTTTGATAGAACACACACACAGAGCCTCAAGGACACATATGTACACACACACACACACACACACACACACACACACACACACACACACACACACACACACACACACACACACACACACACACACACACACACGCACACACGCACACACACGCACGACCAGCACGACCAGTACCGAGCAGAATCGAAGGCTTAGATAGCGCTGGTGTCTGCCAGTGGGTCCTGTACATTCCAACCTCTTTATCTCCCCAGCCTTCTGTTGATAATTACAGCCCTCCACGCGCCTGCCCGGCCCCACAGCCTCCCTCCAGCCAGCTAGATAGTCAGACCAGAAAGCACAGAGGCAGGGAACAGGGAGAGGAATTATCACCTATACCATCAAACGGAGGAAGACCCAAGGTCAGGCTCTGTTGAATTTCACTTTTGATTTGAGTCCACCTGCCCGACTTCACTGGGCTAACCTCCATTTCCAGACCCCGCCACCGCAACACTAATTCATTTCCAATTCCGGAGAGCAGCTCCCTGAATGGAAATTGACGATTACATTTTTTGGAATGAAACTCGGGAGTCCTTTCTGGAATTGACTCCCCGCCCCGTTATCTCCGTCCTGGTCGGCTGAGTAGACCCAATTTCTCCGCTCCTGTGAAGACGCAGGGGCGAGATGGCCACCGTCCGTCCACAAAGCGCCACCACTTAAACCCTCCACTCCCCACCTCGCAAACTAACTCAATCTTAAAAAAGAAATAGCTCGCACCAACAATTTATGTCGCCATGAGGCGTTTTACACTCACCCACTCATTGTTGGGTGTTGAGACATTTTTAAATCATCTATGCAAATGTCAATTCACTGTGTGTCATCTCACACAGACAATTAATAACGTTTGGAGTTGTTCTCTAACCCATAAATTAAGCGAGGCCAGATATAATAACTAGATGAATGTGTTTTTGTATCACTGCCTAATTGCTCTAAAACTCTGGTGGGGCCAATCCAAACGGTTCCCTTTCTAAATGATGAGAGAGGAAACATCTTAGTCTTAACACTCAATCTTTCATTTATGAACTACATTGCTTCCCCTAATTGCGTCATATAGACTGTGGGCCTATTTGCTGAGCAATGTGGAAGATATGCTAACTCGCTCTCACTAGACTTTACCCTAAGTAACAGAAGAGGCAAAAGCTGGTACATGAGGTCATGAAGACAGACATGAACTACTGGTATTTTGGCAAACCACGGCACAGTCAAAAACATGCTAACATTAAGCATTGCATATGGGCATTGATGTTCGTTCCTTACTGAAAAGCGTGTTGAGGTGAAAGAGAGAATCATACAGAAAGAGAGTGAGAGACACACACATACACACACACACTGACTCAGCAATCCCAGAGGAGCAGAGAGAGGAGAGAGAGAGAGCCTATCGGACCAAACAGCACATCATCACCAACAAGGCAACCCTTTGTTTCCTCTCTCCCTCTCTCTCTCTCTCCAACGATTGTTCTCTCCGCCGAGGGTGAGAACACTAATCCGCCATGGAATGGGGAGTTGGGAGGATTTACTCTAAGTATCCTTATTAGGGGGAATTCACTGATGTAATGGAATAAATAAAGAAGCAGCCTAACACAGTGTGCTGGGTGTTGTGTATGTGCTGTAGGTACAGTATGACTCTTTAACACAGGGCTTAATGGAGAGGGGGGGAGAAGAAGCTCTTACAGGGGTTTGGTAAGCCCCCCTATCAGAGCTCTCCTCTTAGTGATAAGCTGCAGCCCCCGAGGATCAAAGAAAAATTCACTACAGTTCCTCGCCGACCGACCGTCTCTCCTTTGAGAGACTCACCGAGAGGGAAATAAAACAAAAATCCCTTTGCATTAAACAAACACTAAGGGGGCTGGTTGAGGCATCGAGATAAAAATGGATAATGGATCTTTCCAGGTGATAAATTTCCTAATTGCTTCGCTAAATACACATCCTGCTTAAAACGGCCATGTTACATCATTTTAATTATTCGCACAAGTGTCTAATTAGTTGTATCTGTGGAACCAGAGGCTAACGTACACCCAATTAGGCTGCTATCAAAGTCTGCTGGATCCAGGCGATGTAGAGGCCCGAGCTTCAGTATAATCTTACCCATCTAAACTCACCCTGCCTTGGAACAGTGAGAAAGTAGAGAGCTTTCAACTTCTGTTCTGTTCACAACTAAACTTACAGATGTCATGCCATTGCACTCTCGTTCTCGCTCAAACTGATCTTTGCCACCTCTCAATGCTGCTGCCTTGTGTGTGCGTGTGTGCAACTATCTGCCACAATATAGACGTTAAGGCTACATTTACACAGGCATCCCAATTCTGATCTTTTTTTGCCACTAATTGGTCTTTTGACCAATCAGATCAGATCTGTTGCCCGTAATTGGGTCAGAGATTACCTGTGGTATGCCTGTGTAAACGCAGCCTTAGTGTCGCTACTTGTCAAATCCGGTTAGATACAGTTGAAGTCGGTAGTTTACATACTTAGGTTGGTGTCATTAAAACTCGTTTTTCAACCACTCCACACATTTCTTGTTAACAAACTATAGTTTTGGCAAGGCGGTTAGGACATCTACTTTGTGCATGACACAAGTAATTTTTACAACAATTGTTTACAGACAGATTATTTCACTTATCATTCACCGTATCACAATTTCAGTGGGTCAGAAGTTTACATTCCAGAATTCCAGAAAATGATGTCACGGCTTTAGAAGCTTCTGTTAGACTAATTGACATGATTTGAGTCAATTGGAGGTATACCTGTGGATGTATTTCAAGGCCTACCTTCAAACTCAGTGCCTCTTTGCTTGACATCATGGGAAAATCAAAAGAAATCAGCCAAGACCTCAGAAAAAAAATTGTAGACCTCCACAAGTCTGGTTCATCCTTGGGAGCAATTTCCGCCTGAAGGTACCACGTTCATCTGTACAAACAATAGTACGCAAGTATAAACACCATGGGACCACGCAGCCGTCATACCGCTCAGGAAGGAGATGCGTTCTGTCTCCTAGAGATGAACGTACTTTGGTGCGAAAAGTGCAAATCAATCCCAGAACAACAGCAAAGGACCTTGTGAAAATGCTGGAGGAAACAGGTACAAAAGTATCTATATCCACAGTAAAACGAGTTCTATATCGACATAACCTGAAAGGCCGCTCAGCAAGGAAGAAACCACTGCTCCAAAACCGCCATAAAAAAGCCAGACTACGGTTTGCAACTGCACATGGGGACAAAGATCGTACTTTTTGGAGAAATGTCCTCTGGTCTGATGAAAAAAAAATAGAACTGTTTGGCCATAATGACCATCGTTATGTTTGGAGGAAAAAGGGGGAGGCTTGCAAGCCGAAGAACACCATCCCAACCGTGAAGCACAGGGGTGGCAGCATCATGTTGTGGGGGTGCTTTGCTGCAGGAGGGACTGGTGCACTTCACAAAATAGATGGCATCATGAGGATGGAAAGTTCTGTGGATATATTGAAGCAACATCTCAAGACATCAGTCAGGAAGTTAAAGCTTGGTCGCAAATGGGTCTTCCAAATGGACAATGACCCCAAGCATACTTCCAAAGTTGTGGCAAAATGGCTTAAGGACAACAAAGTCAAGGTATTGGAGTGGCCATCACAAAGCCCTGACCTCAATCCTATAGAACATTTGTGGGCAGAACTGAAAAAGCGTGTGCGAGCAAGGAGGCCTACAAACCTGACTCAGTTACACCAGCTCTGTCAGGAGGAATGGGCCAAAATTCACCCAACTTGTTGTGGGAAGCTTGTGGAAGGCTATCCGAAACGTTTGACCCAAGTTAAACAATTTAAAGGCAATGCTACCAAATACTAATTGAGTGTGTAAACTTCTGACCCACTGGGAATGTGATGAAAGAAATAAAAGCTGAAATAAATAATTCTCTCTACCATTATTCTGGCATTTCACATTCTTAAAATAAAGTGGTGATCCTAACCGACCTAAGACAGGGAATTTTTACTAGGATTAAATGTCAGGAATTGTGAAAAACTGAGTTTAAATGTATTTGGCTAAGGTGTAAGTAAACTTCCGACTTCAACTGTAAATGACAGGTGTTACCAATAGACTACAGCTCAGTCCACCATTCAGAGTTATCATGTGACGACATGCAGATTAACACCAGTAAACTAGCGGCTCAAAGGTTATAGCCTCTGCCCTATCCCAGTGGAACAATCAATTCACTGGGATGACGGTCAAACAGTAAAGTGTATTAGCTAGTGATCTCCACATGCCTCAGAATAGCCTCCAATGGAGAAGTGGGTTTTTGATCAAATATGTCCCCCCCCCCATCAACAACAAAAAATCTGGTCCTTCTCTGATTTGTCGCTCACAGTGGTGTCCTCGGGGGGGGGGGGATACTATTATAAAGTGATACCTGGGAAAGTTGAATGAGAGCTGCCTCAGGCGTAGACCATCCCCAATACTGATAAGTCTTTGTGTCTCTGTTAGAGTTCTATCATCATTCCAAGACCAATATCCTGAAAGCTACTGTATATGACTGAGATAGAGAAGCACTACAGCACGATCAAAGAAAACATGAATAACTCCACAAGCACTAGCCTACACACCAAGACAAAAGCCACCACTACTTTCCATTCTCTGGGCTGCTCTACCGCATACTAAGAAGACCTCAGAGAGCTCCCTGGCTAGCTACCCCAGGTAGGTCTCCTGCTTCCTTCCTGCATCTCAACGCATCTCAGACGTAAGATAATGATCTCCCATGGCAACGGCACACGGTTTAGGCGGAGCGAGGAATGTTTCATCCCCGTGCGTTCACTGTTAACTGCGGCGTGCCGTTAGTTTCCGTACCACTCTACTGCGAGACCCTACGAGCGTGCTGATGTGAGTCTTAAAACGATACGAGGAATGATCCCCAAATGGAGTCAGCTGAGTGAGTCTTTGATGTTTCAAGCCACAATTACAGCTCAGAGTGCATTATTCTCCACAGAAGGCGACGGTCTCTAGGGCACACAAACACAGCTGGCGTAGCTTTCACCACCTAAGCTGGCAATGCTACCGTTCACAACTCAGACAGTGAAAAACAGCACCCTATTCTCAGGATCACAGTGTGTTAGTGTCTAGTGGAACAGTGATAGTGATAATTCTTCCAGACAGATATGATAGGCCGCAGCATTCTGGCGGATACTGTATGTAAGTGGCATGTGGTGCAGCTGGTCAAACTGTCTCCATGATTGCTACAAATGTGGGATCTTGATTTGATCACTTTTTGCTGCTGACAATTTTCCTGCACCGTAGGAAATGCAGATAAGCTTCCTGGTTTACATAAATTCACAGAAAGTCTGTACTAACACACAATTATATTAACAGTATTGCACTTTTCAAGTAGTCTAATTTTGGCCAGCTAACAGCCTAACCACCAATTATTCATCATTACGGACTAATAGGTTAAAATCCTGTTGGTGCAGGATTTTTTTGCTGCGACAATACTGGTCAAATTAAGATCACAAATACACTACATGGCCAAGAGTATGTGGACACCACTTCAAATGAGTGGATTTGGCTATTTCAGCCATACTCATTGCTGACAGGTGTATAAAATCGAGCACACAGCCATGCAATCTCCATAGACAAACATTGGCAGTAGAATGGTCCGTAATGTGACTTTCAACGTGACACCGTCGTAGGATGCCACTTTTCCAATAAGTCAGTTCGTCAAATGTCTGACCTGCTAAAGCTGCCCTGGTCAACTGTAAGTGCTGTTATTGTGAAGTGGAAACGTCTAGGAGCAACAACGACTCAGCCGACAAGTGGTAGGCCACACAAGCTCACAGAACGAGACCGCTGAAGCGCATACAAATCGATTGTAACACTCACTACCGAGTTCCAAACTGCCTCTGGAAGCAACCTCAGCCCAAGAACTGTATATCGGGAGCTTCATGAAATGGTTTTCCATGGCCAAGCAGCCGCACACAAGCCTAAGTTTACCGTCCGCAATGCCAAGAGTTGGCTGGAGTGGTTTAAAGCTCTCCGCCAGTGGAAATGCGTTCTCTGGAGTGATGAATCACGCTTCACCATCTGGCAGTTCAATGGATGAATCTAGGTCTGGCGGATGACAGGAGAATGCTACCTGCCCCAATGCATAGTGCCAACTGTAAAGTTTGGTGGAGGAGGAATAATGGTCCGGGGCTGTTTTTCATGGTTCGGGCTAGGCCCCTTAGCTCCAGTGAAGGGAAATCTTAACGCTACAACATACAATTACATTCTATACGATTCTGTGCTTCCAACTTTGTTTAAACAGTTTGGGCAAGGCCCTTTCCTCTTTCAGCATGACAATTCCTCCCTGAACCAAACAAGATCCATACAGAAATGGTTTTTCAAGATCAGTGTGGAAGAACTTGACTGGCCTGCATAGAGCCCTGACTTCAAACCCCTCGAACACCTTTGGGATGAATTGGAACGCCGACTGGGAGACCGGCCTAATCGCCCAACATCAGTGCCCGACCTCACTAATGCTCTTGTGGCTGAATGGAAACAAGTCCCTGCAGCAATGTTACAACAACTAGTGGAAAGTCTTCCCAGAAGAGTGGGGGCTGGTATAGCAGTAAAGGGGGACCAACTCTATATTAATGTCAATGATTTTGGAATGAGATGTTCGACGAACAGATGTCCACATAATTTTGGCCATGTCATGTATGTACATTGCTTACTCTATGAGTCAAGAGGCATGCAGGCAGGCTGGCAACCAGAATCTTCTTCCTGGCAACTGACAACTGACAATTTATTGCCTGTGATTGTTACCATGGCAATGAGATCGGAAGATTAGGAGGTTATCAGATGGCGTGTGCCTCCTGATAGCTACATATAGAAAGAAGCAACACATGATGTTACTGGCTCTTCAAGGTCCATCATCTCTCTGTGTGGCCAGGTCACCATCGCTATAGTCCTAGTCTATAGTCTCCTAGCGTGTGTGAGAATGGTCTTTGCGGAGGAACTCCCTCAGATTACTACCAGCAGTGAAATGAAGTCCTCCTAGTCCGAGCTTTACTATGAGTGACAATCGTCATGAGGAGGTTGGATCACTCCACTGAGCAAAGTTCGACTCATGTTGATGTGGGATAGAGCCTGAGTTTACTGCTCAAGGGTAGAATATGAAGATGCCAAGTTTGCACGTCCCTTGGCCTTTCTTTGATGTTTCTCTGTCTGCTTTTTAAACCTTTTCATCATCATCATCACAGTGAAGGCTATAGAGATGGTCCGACTCCACTCATCATGACTTTCATGCTGGATTTCATCATGCGACACTTAGAGGGCCTGGCAGGTTTAGAGTTGTCTCTCTCTGGTTGGGTGGGTTGTCAATTTAGCAGAGTTAATCTCTATCACAAGAAATAACACTGATTAAATCCGTGGGATGTTGGAGGAAACGTGCTGGAATTAAAGAGGATGAGGGGAGGAGAGGAGGGGAGAGAAAGGGAGTAGAGAGGTAAGGGGAGATGCTCCTAATGACAGGCGGCAGAGCTGAATGAGAGAAGGAATAAGTTTGGCAGGCACTCGGAGAAGGAGGAAGTGAGACAGAGGCCCGACAGAGAAACTGGCCTTAATGGCCATGTACTCTTATAATCTCCACCCGGCACAGCCAGAAGAGGACTGGCCATCCCTCCGAGCCTGGTTCCTCTCTAGGTTTCTTCCTAGGTTCCTCTCTAGGTTTCTTCCTAGGTTTTCCACTGTGCCTCTTCATCTGCATTGGTTGCTGTTTGGGGTTTTAGGCTGGGTTTCTGTATAAGCACTTTGTGAAAAAGGGCTTTATAAATACATTTGATTGGTTGATTAATTGATTGAGAAACCATGGCCATTTCACTAGGATAATATCAGGTTCTGTGTCAGGGAAGCAGACCACTGACAAACATGGCTTTTTCACAGAGATACACAGACACACTCACACGCTCACAAACTAGTAGTTTTGGTAACAGAGAGAAAGGGGTGGCTCAAGTTTCAACGACCAGAAAACAAAACAGAAAAAAAACAAACTACCAGCGTGCCTTTGCCAAGAAACAATCAACATTAATTTGATTATTTTCTCAGTTATAATATTATTATCTATTCTGATTCCTAGTCACTTTACCCTGCCTTCATGTACATGTCTATCTCAAATACCTTATTATTATCTATTCTGATGCCTCGTCACTTTACCCTGCCTTCATGTATATGTCTAACTCAAATACCTTATCTATCCTGATTCCTAGTCACTTTACCCTGCCTTCATGTATATGTCTAACTCAAATACCTTATTATTATCTATCCTGATGCCTAGTCATTATACCCTGCCTTCATGTACATCAGTTATAATATTTTAGATATACAGTTGAAGTTGGAAGTTTACATACACCTAAGCCAAATACATTAAAATGTTCACAATTCCTGACATTTAATCCTAGTAAAAATTCCCTGTCTTAGGTCAGTTAGGATCACCACTTTATTTTAAGAATGTGAAATATCACAATAATAGTAGAGAGAATGATTAATTTCAGCTTTTATTTCTTTCATCACATTCCCAGTCGGTCAGAAGTTTACATACACTCAATTAGTATTTGTTAGCATTGCCTTTAAATTGTTTAACTTGGTGTAACTGAGTCAGGTTTGTAGGATCCTTGCTCGCACACACTTTCAGTTCTGCCCACAAATATTCGATAGGATTGAGGTCAGGGCTTTGTGATGGCCACTCCAATATCTTGACTTTGTTGTCCTTAAAGCCATTTTGCCACAACTTTGGAAGTATGCTTGGGGTCATTGTCCATTTGGAAGACCCATTTGCGACCAAGCTTTAACTTCCTGACTGATGTCTTGAGATGTTGCTTCAATATATCCACAGAACTTTCCATCCTCATGATGCCATCTATTTTGTGAAGTGCACCAGTCCCTCCAACTAAAACTTCCCAGTAAAAACGAGTGCATTTTATCATCACTCACAACACATGGCACACCTCCTCTTTTAAAACATGGATGCACGTTTCATTGGTTTTAGTGTTTTCTTGAGCTATTGCTAAGGAGTTCTTTGACTATTGATCAAACAACACTGAACCAATCTAGTATTCAGTACAGTGTAGCCTAACCACAGTACAGTACTACAAGACCGTTAGTCCTGTCAAAGCCCTCCACTGATGTTCAGTCTGAAACACGTGTGTGAAACTGTGAATGTGTGTGTGAGTTCTCCTTCTCTAACATACCTCTGTAATTGAGCAAAGCACCCCCACAACATGATGCTGCCACCCCCGAGCTTCACAGTTGGGATGGTGTTCTTTGGCTTGCAAGCGTCCCCCTTTTTCCTCCAAACATAACGATGGTCATTATGGCCAAACAGTTCAATTTTTGTTTCATCAGACCAGAGGACATTTCTCCAAAAAGTATGATCTTTGTCCCCATGTGCAGTTGCAAACCGTAGTCTGGCTTTTTATGGCGGTTTTGGAGCAGTGGCTTCTTCCTTGCGGAGCGGCCTTTCAGGTTATGTTGATATAGGACTCGTTTTACTGTGGATATAGATACTGTTGTAACTGTTTCCTCCAGCATCTTCACAAGGTCCTTTGCTGTTGTTCTGGGATTGATTTGCACTTTTCGCACCAAAGTACGCTCATCTCTAGGAGACAGAACGCATCTCCTTCCTGAGCGGTATGACGGCTGTGTGGACGGCTGCGTGGTCCCATGGTGTTTATACTTGCTTACTATTGTTTGTACAGATGAAAGTGGTACCTTCAGGTGTTTGGAAATTGCTCCCAAGGATGAACCAGACTTGTGGAGGTCAATTTTTGGGGGGCTGAATTCTTTTGATTTTCCCATGATGTCAAGCAAAGAGGCACTGCGTTTGAAGGTAGGCCTTGAAATACATCCACAGGTAATTATGTCAATTAGCCTAACAGAAGCTTCTAAAACCATGACATAATTTTCTGGAATTTTCCAAGCTATTTAAAGGCACAGTCAATTTAGCGTATGTAAACTTCTGACTCACTGGAATTGTGATACGGTGAATGATAAGTGAAATAATCTGTCTGTAAACAATTGTTGGAAAAATTACTTGTATCATGCACAAAGTAGATGTCCTAACCGACTTGCCAAAACTATAGTTTTTTAACAAGAAATGTGTGGAGTGGTTGAAAAAAACGAGTTTTAATGACACCAACCTAAGTGTATGTAAACTTCCGACTTCAACTGTAGGTCACAGCGACATCTTGTTATCCTTTTTGTAATCACAAATACAGTACTGTATCTCCAAATGTCCATACTTACTGTAGGCAGTACTAACAAAATCTAATCCATCTTTTGGGGGGGAAAGGGGAGTTATTGTGCTAAACCTGCTTTCCAAATCCCAATCTGCTCTGTTCTTAGTTCTGCAAAACAGAGTACAATAATCATCCCTTGTGTTTCCTTGGCCATAATCACCATCATCACTGTAATCCTGTTTCAATGAAGGCAGATGAAATGATAGATCCATGCTGTGCTGCTGGGATGTGAATGGAATGTTATAAGTTGTCTGGGGTAAACAACCCAAGCAACCGTCAGTAATATGTCACTTAACAGATCCCATCAATCCATTTGTAGATGATCCAATACGTTTCTTAATATGTTTGCTGTTGCGGTTATCGTGTAACACATGTTCTACAGGGATTGAATGTCTGTCCTGAGGGATTATTGGTCTGGCTCGGGTTTTTCATTATCGAACTACTATATAAACCGAAAACAACCATATTATCAATAAGGGCGTAGGAAAAGACACACAACCTCCCTCACACACTGTCTTGATACACACGGTATACAGTCAACCACTTCCCTTTATAAAGTCATCCTTGTAGTAAAAGGGGCCCAACAACTGCCACAGCCACAGATGCAATGAATCAAGACGATGTTTTCATAAAGATGAGAGCGAGGAAAACGTGTGTGACGCAGGAAACAGGGATAAATGGAGAGGAAGCTTATGTCTGTGAGTCTGACGTCACACACTGCAGTCTTAAGCTATAACATTTTTCATATCTAAGCTCTTTATCCTATATGCACTTGGAATATGATTTGGTTTGACACCGTAAACAACGGAATCCTCTTACTTGCATCTTTATGAGGTCAGTCAGTGGAGGAAATAGGCACAGTTCAGACAGAAGGGGTTAGAGAGGGAGGGAGAAGGAGAGAGAGAGACTGGATAAGAGCGTACGCTAAATTACTCAAAATGTAAAGTAAATGAGAGAGAGAGGGGAGGGAGGGGGGAAGTCACTCTGGATAAGAGAGTATGCTAAATCACTCAAATGTAAAGTAAATGAGAGAGAGAGAGATGGGAGACGGAGAAAATGAGAGTGAAGGAATGGGAGAGATATAAGTGTGCGGGTTAGCTGGTGTTCTGGTCTAAGAGGTTCTAGTTCAGTTGATTTCCTCTTGGCATTGAATGATTAAGGCAAAGATATCCTGTCCCTCCCTAAGGAATGACGTCACAGTGAAGTGCACCTGAAATCGGTCTAAGGCATCTTCTTACCCTCAACTAAGATAAGTTTCCCTCCATCCCTTCTTCCTCCTACAACTGCAGTGCCCACTAAACGGCAATGTGCCCACTATTGCCTGCCTGGGCCTCACATCATCCTCTGAAAATTGACTCTGAGCTAGGCATGGACGGCTGTCTACTAGGAGGCCCTGATAAAGGTAAAAATGTTCCACTTCAACTCTCTGATCTCCTGCTCCAGTCAGTTCCAGTCGGCTCCCAATCCACCCGCTAGATATTAACCAGTCAGAGGGTGAACCATCCTCCCATCCTAATAACCACGGCACTGACAACAATCTACCCCCCAGAAGAACCCATCCCACTCCAATAGGCTGCTGAGAGAAAGTGTTGATGCTAACAAAATAGCTAGTAAAGCTGTTAGTAGAGCACGCGCCCGCTCCCATTTGAGTCTGGTTTATTTTCAATCACCCCGGCCCTCTCACATCTGAACTCTGCTGTCTCAGGAGTGGAGGGCGGCTGACAGTGACCGAGACAGCTCTTCTTCGCCAGGGGTTTGAACTCTCTGTTCTGAAGTGGGATGGATGTGTGGGGTGGAGTAGGGGTAGGGGGTAGGGGTGGAGGGAGGGAGGGAGGGGGGGGGGGGACTCCAGAGAAGAGGCACGTCAATATCCTGTCATGCCTGCCTGGGAGCTCCATGGAAACACAGAGATAACACCAGACAGCCAAGTTTAGTTTCTCATTCTTTCATTCAGGGAGAAAAACAACTGGGATAAGTTTGTTGCGATGGATTTGGCTTGGGGCGGAGGCTTTGTGTGGAATCACTGTCAACACGTAGAACATTGTGGACGTTTGTACAATAATCACGGAACTGGAATTGAAGAGGTGCCAAGCAGAGTGCACCAGGCCTGGCCAATATCTGTACCTCTAATGTTATTCAATGACAACCAGTAAACAGAAGTGGTCCTTAAAGGAACAGCCAGGCCTGACAGTTAAGAGGATGCTAGGTCAGAGATTGTAAGGCTATGGCCAGATTAAATCCACTCCAATCGCCTCAGTTTTGTTAATCAACAGCTCAAGAGAGAGTCAAATGTTGAAAGGTTAAGAGTTTTACAGAGAATAGATTTCACCCGGATGACTTCCTGCTGCCCTGTCAAACTAATCATGCCTGGCTGGCAGTGCTTAAGGACACTTCCAACTTTTATTTGGCAATACTTCCTCTTCGCCACTGATTAATTTGGACTGTTGCCAAGAGACAACCTATGGGTGTTGATTATGAATGTGTAACAACTGCTGTCATCATCACTTTGACAAACAAGTTGCCTGTTGGCACTTACAGCTCTGCTGGCAAGTCTGATGGGACAAGGACAGCTTCCCAAAGCCATTCTATACTCAAGATCTTCTCAATATGGCATTTTTTTTTTTTTTAAAGATGTCGGATAAAAAAAATCCATATTGACTCCTACTTCAGTTGCCTACACGTTTGCAAGAGTTTGGCAAGGAGAGAGTCTGACTTTGTGGACAACTTCCAGGCATTTCTTCTGTATTTGATTAAATATGCATGCATTGAGAGTTTGATTCATACCTCTACAGGGAATTGAAGCACGTGTGGCGCTAGACTCCTCTCTCTGATACCCTCACTCAGCCAATCCTGGAGCCTGAGCACATTTAATTCAGCAAATCTCTAGTCTCGGAAATGGCCACCCTCTCCAATCTGATCTCTCTCTCTCATACAAAGGACACAATACACATCTCTTATTGTTCTTCAAAACCACCTTTTTTTTCTCCTCGCTTATTTTTGTCCGCTCCACGCATTTGCCTTTCTGGAGAGCTTCCTCACAGGCTGAATAAAGATGTGTCTTCACCTCCTATCACATCTAAGATAGCGGATCATAGTGAGTAGGCTGCAGGGCCTATACCTCCCTCATCCACTACTGATAGTGTGTTTATTTGTCTCTTCTCCCCGTTTGCAGACACTCCACGACAGTGTGGTTGTGATGGCGCATTCAGCGTTTGTGCTGAGCCTTTAGTGGAATATCGATTGCTAAGTAGGCTAGATAACGTAAAGGTGTATGTGCCCTCCAACTAAAACTTCCCAGTAAAAACGAGTGCATTTGATCATCACTCACAACACATGGCACACCTCCTCTTTTAAAACATGGATGCACGTTTCATTGGTTTTAGTGTTTTCTTGAGCTATTGCTAAGGAGTTCTTTGACTATTGATCAAACACCACTGAACCAATCTAGTATTCAGTACAGTGTAGCCTAACCACAGTACAGTACTACAAGACCGTTAGTCCTGTCAAAGCCCTCCACTGATGTTCAGTCTGAAACACGTGTGTGAAACTGTGAATGTGTGTGTGAGTTCTCCTTCTCTAACATACCTCTGTAATTGAATCTGTATCCCCCAAAAGGATGGCAACATCACACCTTGGCCAAACCCCTCCGCCGCCACCCATCGAACCACTCTCTCCTTACTCTCCCCTCAGCAACATGCGAAGTGCGGGCATAGAACTCACAATTATTCTTGTTAACAGGATTTCAGTGTTAGAAAGGTGGGCGATGAGATTAGGTTTGGGCTATTTTGGAGACTTCATATTTCTCAAATGGGAGGAAGGGCTTATTGCCAATTGACCAGACCCCACAGACACTTACTGTACATACTGTAAATTGCCAAGGCTCTCGAAATTACCTATTCCAACCAATCACTGCCAAGGAATCACAGCAGAACAGAAGTAGCCAGTCACACAGAATATAATTTCCTCTCTGGCTTCTCCCAGTCTCACCCTCTCTCTTTCACACACTCTCACTCTCTCTCTCTCAGAACGGCGCAGTCTTACCACCAGGCAGCACACTCTACAGAAAATCATCTAATTGGAAAAATCTACAGTGAAGCTCTGGGAAAGAAGAGAAGAAGGAAGAAAGGAAGTTAAAGTCACAGCTATCTGTGAGCCTTTGATCAGGAAGGCATGCGGACTAGAGGGGATTCTCCGCAAGTTTCCTCTTAATCTCCTTAACATTCTATAAAACCAGCAGTCGATGTAGCAGCTAACTCAAGAAGAGCTGCACCCCCAAGGTCGATTTACACCCAATCCATCCACCACACCAGAGTACCCACCCATCGGATAAATGGGATTCACATACACTCCAGTCAAAGTCAGTGAGCCCGTGTTCTAGAAGCTAGACTTGATTCATACTTACCTAAAATACATCATTATCTACTTTGGAAATATTTTAATTATTTATGTGATCCTCCAGGTCACCTTTTCCTTCTACCACATTAGGTGGATGTAAGTAAGCCTCGTCCATGCCAGAACAGCCCATAGAGCAGGAGCCTGTTTCTGTGAGGCAGCTTGATCTACAAGTACACTCCCTGGACTCGACGCTAGTCTTAGGCCTATGTGGAAGACATGTTTTGCGAGAGAACCAAGAGGAAGGGTTGATGGAGCCATTTCGCTGGAAGTGTGTGTTTCAACCCTGTTGAGAACACAGGAGGTTGGTGTTCGTTGGGCTCGTGGGAATGGCTGGAGCGGAATGGGTGGAATGGTATCAAACACATCACACACTTGGTTTCCATGTGTTTGATGCCATTCCATTCCCTCCGTTCCAGCCATTATTATGAGCCGTCCTCCCCTCAGCAGCCTCCAATGATTGAGAAGCTGTGATGTTTCTGCCTCACCTCCAGCGGCATTTGAACTTTAAGTGTCACGTCTCTCGAAACAACTTCAGATTGTGTTTTTGGTTGGTGTGTGTTTTCCCTCGCGGGGAGTGTATTACGTCTGGGGAGAGCATGATGAGACAAGCGCCCAACAGAAACAGAAACTCTTTATGTCGTCAATCAACCTCATGTACTGTAAATTATTTCTCATCTGGCCCCCAGGGTGAAAAATACCCAAACATAATGTGGAGGGTGTGGGGTGCGCCAGTGGTTTTTGGTGCGGAAGCAATGGGGGGTATGGGAGGTGGGAGACGGGCCAGAGCGCTACATTCGAGGTGCTGTACACATTTTTCCATCTGATCATTAATACTAACGTAGCACTCCCGGCTATGAGCAGTGATGAACACCTCCGCCTACGGCACCAGCCTTCCATCTTCGTGTGAATGCTATCGGATAGGGAGGGTGTTGGGGGGGGGGGTCTGCCGTGGGGCTCCCATCTCCCAGCGCTGGCTGCCAAATGATGCCAGCGCTCCCCTTCATCAGCCCAGTTGTCCTGGAGAGGGGCTGCCCCTGGCTAACACTAAACCGCTAGCCAAGCAACACATCTGTGCAGCTGGGGCCCTCTGTGGTAACACAGTACACACGCAGTGCCAACGGCAACCAGAGGGAGGAGAAGGGAGAGGAGAGGGGTGTGCCTCAGACTCTAAGAACTGGCACCAAAACTAAAACGGTACCTCCTCCCCCCTTGTAACCACGGCAGTGGCCAACAGAAACCAAAAACAGCGACGCCAGAGGAATTCCGGCAAAAAAGCTCCACGCTGTTACTCCTTCTGGAATCCTCCTCCACTCTGTTTTCCCCTCTTTTTCCTTCTAAATGTGTGTTTGCTCCTATCTATTTTCATGGGATGTAATAAAGGCCGCTGTATATATTGTGAGGATTAAGATGATTCATTTGCTTTAGCGGGATGGGATGGCTTCCCTAGTCTGGTCGGTTGATGGTTTGGTGTTTTATCCCCCGCGGGCTGTGTCTAACCGTTATTTTTACTGCTGATACATGAGAGGCATTTGTTCTGCTAGTGTAGTGCTGAGCTGACATTTAATTTTAGTTACGACTGTTTGCGCCTCTGCTTTCTAGGGACATTCACGTCTTGTTGCAAAAAAAAAGTATTATATTTACCAAATGAGGCTCAACCACCACCTGACCCAAATGATAGACAGGAAGACTAAACTCGTCCCACAAAACCATTGAATATAATTAAGCCGAATCCACTATAGAATTATAGGAAAGACAGATTGGAAGTAAATATTTACTTAGTCTTTCAATGGTTTGGTTCACTGGTTTAAGGATGGAAAACATAATCTTGTGCAATATCCAATTCCACTCGCTCAGTGAGGCTGGTGGCCTCAAAACAAAATTATTTCCAACCAGAAGACTTGAGAATGGCAAAAGCAAAGGCAAACGCTCTCGATCTCTAAAGCAGTTGCTGCTCATTCAGAAGTGTTTTTTATTCTAATCATTCTTTACAGGATTCTACTCAAGAAAATCTGTCTGGCTAGATTATGGAATGCAATCTGCAGGGGGCAAGATAAAGTGGCAGCAGGTCACACTCAATATCTGAGCTTATGTAAGAACAAGACGTGGTGCGTCCGTCTAATATGTCCCCCCTTCAGCCCTCCAAGAGGAAACAGTCCAACTTGCAGTCGTTTCATTCAACACAGGGACAGAAAAATGCCGCCACAGCAGACGCATATGAATTGGGAGTTTAATTTGTGTGAGTTGCTGAAAATCAAAACGGCCAAATCCGACAGAGAAACACAGTCTCCCTCTCTCCCTCCATATCTTACTCTGTTCTCCATGTCATTACAATACCATTTGAATACTAACGCTCTATAATATTCGCGCTGCATACTGCCTTCACAGCACATACAGTAACTATAACTTAAAAAAGCATGAAGTGTAGTATACAATACAGTACAGTATACATTCAGAATAGGCCATAAACACAATCTAGGAAATTCACAACTGTAACTGCCATTTCTACTCAGCACCTTTTTTACAAAAGCAATTTTCTGTACCGTGTGAGGGGAAAATGGCATGCAAATGGATGTTCTCTCATGTGTTCTCTATGAACAATCGCCTCAAAACGCAGCTCCGCAAATCACTTAATGCAGCAGGAAAATTGCCATTTCTGCTTCGTCTTAGATGGAGTGGGAGATTGTCACAGTCTAATTCCGCACGCCACACTGTGCCAGAAAACACTCCAAAACATTTCAGCCATGATTTATGGATAAAACCCCAACCCTAGCTTCTTCCGTTTGCAACGGCTAAATTATTTTTTGCATTATAGAAAGGGGGGAGAAAAATTCTCCCTGCTATTACCAGTGGATTATCGGCAGTTTGTGAAATCCCATCAGAAAGGAATTGGGTGGAAACAGATCACTGTGTGTTACATGTTCGAATGAGGTCTGACTCTGCACGTTCCACGGCCAACCCCCCTCCTCCGCCCTTTCTTCTTCCCCCTCCTCAGCTTCCAGTCTCCTAGCTGTTCCAGAGCTCTGGCCACTCCCGGGGGAATTAACCCTGCCATCATTATGGCAGTGAGGGTCACTGGCTATGTGACATGTGCTGAAACAGCAGCACAGAGACAGCAGCAGTCTGCCCCGGTCCTGCCCCGCCTCAGGCTGCCTTACATCCCTACACACTACTGGCTCTCTGGTTTCCATCCACACCGACTGGCTTGATCATAAGAGAGACACCAGTCAACCCACTTAATAAGGATGCTCCCTTAATAACAGGGTCAGAAGAACAGGACCCAATGATACCCCTTTTTAGCCAAACACCCCTCAGAAAAGCCCTGGGAAGAATAACCTTCATAGTGGCTCTCAACCAAAGATATAGAGCCCAAATACTCCCTGTGTGTAAACATAGGTCGACAAGGGCAAACACACACACACACGATTCATCTTAATCAGAGGTAGATTCACAGAGGTGACAGACCTTGCCTCAACCATGAAGACAATCGCTTAGAGAGGCAGGCTGATCTCCTGGAGTGGCTAGCGCTACATCACACTCCCAGGGTGACACAGTTTAATGCTACCTGCCCAAAACAATGGGCAGAAGGAGAATAGGCAGGCTGAGCTGGTCAGGCTGCAGGGGCTGGGGCATCTGCTAGTGTAAACCACAGCATCACTTTTAATTGCAGTATTCTCCTCTCTAGCCAGAGGAGAGGGGCTTCTCTGTCACGTTCAATCCGTGACCTGCCATCCCCTTTCCCTCTCTGATCAAACAGATGGAGAATAACTGATTTGAGACATTCAGACAGACATTGAGACATTCATTTCCATCCAGGGTACTGGGTTGTGCCACAAAAAGAGTGACCTTTGATATTTTAAGTAGAAATTGTGCACCAATATTGATTTTTAAAAGCCTGTTATATTAAATGAAGTGCCCTTTAATATAGACCACATCGAGAATTCAATAAATCAGACTTTTAATATGAATAAAGGCTTGATAAAGTGCGATATTTCAGCATTCTAGGAAGATTTCAACCATCCCAATCAAAACAAGTTTCACCATCATTGTAAAGCTTTAGTTATTTTGTTGCTTTCGCAAAGTAATTTCTGAAGATAATTATTTATTATTATGCGATTAGTGATTCATTTACATCTGTCCCTCATTTTAAGGTCAACCCTGTTATGGTGAACTGAACAAATTTTAACATGGTGAAATTATTCCTTAAAAAACAAAAACATTGACCATTTAATAATCAAATCATCATGCAAAAGCAGGTGAGCTGGTTAAACTTTTTTGGGGCACATTTTTGGTGTTTTGTGGTGGAAAACTGATCGGGTTGAGCATAACACGTCAACACTGTTACCCATAGACAGACAGGGTAGAAATGTTTTAGCAAATTATTTTGGAGGGTGAAGCTTGCATTCAATTGCCACTCCCTGTTGCGTACAACAAGCGCGCAACAGGAAGTTTATGGCTGATTTTAAATGAAATTGTCAACCCTGTTAAGGTCCACCATGTTACTTTATTTGGGACTTTATTCAACCTTTTGAGATGGGAAAATTTGTTTTTTATAAAGTTGACAGAATGACAATATTTTATGAAGTTGCACTTTATGACAGAATGATAATATTTGGTGAAATCAAAACATTTTTGGGACCAATATACACTTCTCAAAAGGCACCGAATTGGCGGAACGACTACTACCATTACTATAAACAGCAATACGTCTTATGGCACAATGGGAAGGGCAGTATACAGTCCTTGGAATCATGGAAACTGTGCGAGGGGCTATACGTGGGATTATGTGAATTGGCAAAAGGGTGGGGGGGGTGTGGAAAGGGAGGGGTCGAACCGGTGGGGGTGGCATTCAGTTATCCCCGTCTGTTTTCCAGTTTAGTACTGTGCTGAATTGTAGCGGCGCTGCCAGTTCCCAGAACACACTACAATACTTTTAATCCCGCCAAATAAAACAAGATCCTGAATTCTCACTCCGTCTCCCTTCTGACTTGGCTCTCTGCACGGCTGCGCTGGTACTCACATAAACTAATGCACACACACACACACGCACACACACATACGCACAAACACACACAGTCTGGGCAATGCAATCACAAGGCCTCAGAAGGAATCGTGGAATGGGAATGGTTTCAATAACGTAGGGTTTTCTATGTGAGACAAGTTCCTTTCTCCAATCCCCCCCAGTCCTGTAGTTCCAGGAGATTCAACCTGACATAAGTGAGAGATTTACGAGGTGTAGATAGAGGGCTATTTTCGCAGAGACACTCAGGCCTATCAATGTGATGCAGAAGAATATCAATCATGGACAGAGATTTCCCCTCCTCTATTCAACAGGTGTGAACCCAGTCTGGGGAGGAACTAAACATTGTGCTGCTGAGAATATAATGTGACTATAATACACCTCTATTTGTCTTTAAAAAACGTTATTTGATTGCTTTTCTCTCACACAGTTTCAGCCTAAACGTATCCTGAAGGTAAAAAAACGAGCTAAGTAAAACATTCAGAAATGACACCCAGCACCAAACATTGGTAGAATACAATACAGCAGAAGCTCATTTGCAATTTAAGAGTCCGTTCTAAACATCCGATTAGGGATTAGGCTACCAGGGTCCGGTTAAGTGGATAAGTGCTGTAGCACAGTGTTATCCCTTTCACACTACTGTGCCAACCCGGAGTCCCGGACCATACTGTGCTGGCTTAGGCTCAGATATTTCCTTTTCACATTGTTCTTTCCAGCATGCAACTATGGTTATTGGATGAGTAACCAGGACAGCGTAGTACAACTCGGTTTGGCTCAGCCGGCTTGGCCCAATAGTTGTGAAAAGGATACATATTTTCACCCCTTCTCTCCAAACTATAACCAAAGGGCCTGGCCCTGTTCTCCACTTGCTGTTCTGCCTTGGAGCCTGTAGCAACACTATCAGCTAGTTCCATCTGTAGCCTGCAGCAAGTGTAAAATTGAGCTGCTTGAAAGTCGTCTGATATCGATATGTGGCACATTAATTCCAGTAATGCTAAGTATGTCACCATTTGATATGGCTACATGGAACTGGTGTGGTGTTACGCTGAGCAGAGATACAGCCTGCTAGTTAACGTGAGTGTGGCGGTCAGGGTAATGAACAGGTCTATCTATCGGCTGTATCTCTATGGGAGACGAACAATTAGCTTCTTTCCGATAGGAAGCAGTGAACAGAATAACAGAGTTTAGTAGAGTTCATATTGGCTTCATCACAGAGACGTTGTACCTCAACTAAACGATGCATTTCCCATTTAAGATCAGCATTAAAAGGTGTCAGAACTTGTTAACCCCAGTTATGGTAGTGCAATGAGAGGTGTAAATGACTGAGGATATATCAGCAACTGAAAGCAGCTACTAATTTAACCCTTCTCAAATTGATTTTATCATTTTGTTTCGACTGTGAGGAAAAATATGTCTTTATGCTTCTGCATAAATATGTGAGTTTGATTGAACTGAGCCATAACTCTGGAGAAAGGGAGAGGGTGTGACCTTCACTGTTGCATTCTGGGTAAGCACTATGGAAAGTGAACCACCACTATAGAGCTCACTCTGACACCACTTTAAAGAGTTACATGCATCCTAAAATGCTCTCTCACAGAAACACTCAAACCGAGAAAAAAAAATCATAGGTTTTACCCAAAGAGAAAAGTCATCTTCGGATAACAGTGTTAGCTAAAATACATTTGTTACTTCACAGCCAGATGCTAAAACCACATTAATTCCTAATCTCTCTGGGTTTGCGGAGAGCGAGAGAGGGGAAAGAGAGCGCCCGTGGGGCCTGGTAGGGGTGGGGTGCGTGCGCGGAGGGATGCAGAGAGGGGTATAGCTAGGTCCTCCACCTACAGGCAGCGCTTGGCGCTTGGCCATTGTGGTTGACAGAGATCGATAGATCACGTCAATAGATCATTAGACAATCCCTGCGCTCCCGAAATAACACAGGAATCAGAGTGGTGATAAGACCCAAGATCAATCCTGGACGGGTGGAGGGCGGTGGAGGAGGAGGCTCTATGCCCTGTCACAGTGGTGACACTGTGTGCTGTTTGGGCATTAGGTGGGTGGGGCTGCATGGGCGACAACGTGACCGTGCCAAATCTCTCCAGCATGAGCTCATCAGAGCGTGTGTAGCTAGGCCAGTGGTTGGCTGCCTCTCTCTCTCTCTCTCTGTAGGTGGGGCTCCTAGATTGGCCAGGCCAACAGGATTTGGGTTGGGACTGGGAGGGGTGGTGGTGGAGCCATATGGGGTGAGGCTTGGAGGACTTGGAAAGGAGGAAGGGGGGTTTGGGGTTCGAAAAAGCTGTGGCCTCAACTGACTAATGGAACGGCACAATCGGGATAAACACAAAGCTATTAATGATAAACACATAACCCTTAAATGCTAAAGCTAGTAATGAGTTTAACGTCCCTTTTCATTCCACTAATACAGATGATGACTGCTGCCGCTAACTAATTAACATCAATTGTGATGGTGGAGCAAACAGCTTTAATGGAAGGCATTACTCTATCTCCCTCGGCCTCTGGGCGACTGAAGCAACATAATGCATGTAATCTCAAAAATATATATTCTATCAGATAAGATATTTACGCAGACAGCAAACAATATAATTTTGGCTTATGCACACACACAATCACAATTGTTATTGGTTAAATTAAGTAAACTCGCACACCCCCAAAATTGCTGGGTTAAAAATGACCTGGAGCTGGGTAAATAGTGGACAGAGCACACGTTGGGTCATTTAGCAATGATCCACCGCTCAGATCAGAAGACTGGAGGTGTAGCTTAGTAGGGGTGTGGCTTTTAAATAGTTATTACTGGCCATCTGTGAGAGTACATTTCCGATTAATCTGTTCTGTTGTATTGTCAACACATGTTTTGTATCTTAATGAGGCTTAAACAAGTGTTTATGCGTGTCCCAATGTTGGGATAGTTACCACTTTGTTATGATATTTAAATAATAATGTTATTAAATTGTATATTACAATTTCATGTGCAAAAATATTAAATGGAAACTTAAATTTGCAGTGTGTAAAATAACATGATGAACAGGAGTGACATTTACTCTCACGGATGGCCAAAAATACCTTTCTGAAAGCCACGTTCCCCAATAGGCCATGACTCCTGAAGACAACCTATGGATTACATTGAAAAATACCCATCTGCTGGGTCAACCCAGCATGAAAGTGAACAAAAATCCAACTGATGATTAAATTAACCCATGTTTGGGTAATCCAAGGGCGTGGCCCATTGGAGATATGGCTTTCAGATAGTTATTTTCAGCCACCTGTTCTTTTTCCTTCACATTACATATTTTAATATAAAATTAATAATGTTATTATTCAAATATTATAACAATGTGTTAACTATCCCAACATTGGGATAGGGCACTTAAGGAACTCATCATTTTGTGTAAGCTTTATTAAAACTTCAAAAGCATCAGAGCGCAATCTTAACATGTGTTGACAATACAACAGAACAGGTTAACCGAACTGCTGGGTTTCAGATGTTGGGTCACTTATTTGGGTTATTTTCTTTGAAAACTGCTGAGTTATTGATGCTGGATGCTGTGTTACGATTGCTGGGTTATTTAGATATGAAGACTGGAGGCGTAGTTTAGTAGGGGCGTGGCATTCAGATAGTTATTTTAAGCCACCCATGAGAGTAAATCCCATTCCTGTTAATCTGTTCTGTTGCATAGTTATCACATGTTAAGGTTGAATATTGAAATTTTTGTAGCTTCAACGATGCTTCCCTAAAAGCTTACGCAAATCCCATTCTTGGGATACAATAAGGTTGTATACCTTATTATAACATGTCATAAATAATTGTAATGTTATAGAAGACTGTAAAAGATTTGGGGGGGCATTTGTAGTACGTAAACTTCATGAACAGGAATGACATTTATTCTCATGGGTGGCCAATAAGATATTGGTGAAAGAAATGCCTCTGAGATAACCTAAGGATTATATTAAAAATCTAATCAAATCAAATTTTATTTGTCACATACACATGGTTAGCAGATGTTAATGCGAGTGTAGCGAAATGCTTGTGCTTCTAGTTCTGACAATGCAGTAATAACCAACGAGTAATCTAACCTAACACTTCCACAACTACTACCTTATACACACAAGTGTAAAGGGATAAAGAATATGTACATAAAGATATATGAATAAGTGATGGTACAGAACGGCATAGGCAAGATGCAGTAGATGGTATCGAGTACAGTATATACATATGAGATGAGTAATGTAGGGTATGTAAACATAAAAGTGGCATAGTTTAAAGTGGCTAGTGATACATGTATTACATAAAGATGGCAAGATGCAGTAGATGATAGAGTACAGTATACATATACATTATATTAAGTGGCATTGTTTAAAGTGGCTAGTGATACATTTTTGATCAATTCCCATCAATTTCCATTATTAAAGTGAGCTGGAGTTGAGTCAGTATGTTGGCAGCTGCCACTCAATGTTAGTGGTGGCTGTTTAACAGTTTGATGGCCTTGAGATAGAAGCTGTTTTTCAGTCTCTCGGTCCCTGCTTTGATGCACCTGTACTGACCTCGCCTTCTGGATGATAGCGGGGTGAACAGGCAGTGGCTCGGGTGGTTGTTGTCCTTGATGATCTTTATGACCTTCCTGTGACATCGGGTGGTGTAGGTGTCCTGGAGGGCAGGTAGTTTGCCCCCAGTGATGCGTAGTGCAGACCTCACTACCCTCTGGAGAGCCTTCCGGTTGTGGGTGGAGCAGTTGCCGTACCAGGCGGTGATACAGCCCGACAGGATGCTCTCGATTGTGCATCTGTAGAAGTTTGTGAGTGCTTTTGGTGACAAGCCGAATTTCTTCAGCCTCCTGAGGTTGCAGTAGCGCCTTCTTCACAACGCTGTCTGTGTGGGTGGACCAATTCAGTTTGTCCGTGATGTGTACGCTATATGTAGTGTCGTCCGCAAACTTGATGATTGAGTTGGAGGCGTGCATGGCCACGCAGTCGTGGGTGAACAGGGAGTACAGGAGAGGGCTCAGAACACACCCTTGTGGGGCCCCAGTGTTGAGGATCAGCGGGGTGGAGATGTTGTTACCTACCCTCACCACCTGGGGGCGGCCCGTCAGGAAGTCCAGTACCCAGTTGCACAGGGCGGGGTCGAGACCCAGGGTCTCGAGCTTGATGACGAGTTTGGAGGGTACTATGGTGTTAAATGCTGAGCTGTAGTCGATGAACAGCATTCTCACATAGGTATTCCTCTTGTCCAGATGGGTTAGGGCAGTGTGCAGTGTGGTTGCGATTGCGTCGTCTGTGGGCCTATTGGGGCGGTAAGCAAATTGGAGTGGGTCTAGGGTGTCAGGTAGGGTGGAGGTGATATGGTCCTTGACTAGTCTCTCAAAGCACTTCATGATGACGGAAGTGAGTGCTACGGGGCGGTAGTCGTTTAGCTCAGTTACCTTAGCTTTCTTGGGAACAGGAACAATGGTGGCCCTCTTGATTGATTGAATATGTCCGTAAACACACCAGCCAGCTGGTCTGTGCATGCTCTGAGGACGCGGCTGGGGATGCCGTCTGGGCCTGCAGCCTTGCGAGGGTTAACACGTTTAAATGTTTTACTCACGTCGGCTGCAGTGAAGGAGAGTCCGCAGGTTTTGGTAGCGGGCCGTGTCAATGGCACTGTATTGTCCTCAAAGCGAGCAAAGAAGTTATTTAGTCTGTCTGGGAGCAAGACATCCTGGTCCGCGACGGGGCTGGTTTTCTTTTTGTAATCCGTGATTGACTGTAGACCCTGCCACATACCTCTTGTATCTGAGCCGTTGAATTGCAACTCTACTTTGTCTCTATAGTGACGCTTAGCTTGTTTGATTGCCTTGCGGAGGGAATAGCTACACTGTTTGTATTCGGTCATGTTTCCGGTCACCTTGCCCTGGTTAAAAGCAGTGGTTCGCGCTTTCAGTTTCGCGTGAATGCTGCCATCAATCCACGGTTTCTGGTTTGGGAATGTTTTTATAGTTGCTGTGGGTACGACATCGCCGATGCACTTTCTAATGAACTCGATCACCGAATCAGCGTATTCGTCAATGTTGTTGTTGGACGCAATGCGGAACATATCCCAATCAACGTAATCGAAGCAGTCTTGAAGCGTGGAATCAGATTGGTCGGACCAGCGTTGAACAGACCTGAGCGCGGGAGCTTTTTGTTTTAGTTTCTGTCTATAGGCTGGAAGCAACAAAATGGAGTCGTGGTCAGCTTTTCCGAAAGGAGGGCGGGGGAGGGCCTTATATGCGTCGCGGAAGTTAGAATAACAATGATCCAGGGTTTTACCAGCCCTGGTTGCGCAATCGATATGCTGATAGAATTTAGGGAGTCTTGTTTTCAGATTAGCCTTGTTAATGAATGAATGCAGCCTCAGGATATGTGGTTTCCAGTTTACATAGAGTCAAATAAAGTTAGTTCAGGGCCATCGATGTGTCTGCTTGGGGGGGAATATATACGGCTGTGATTATAATCGAAGAGAAATCCCTTGGTAGATAATGCGGTCGACATTTGATTGTGAGGAATATTAAGTCAGGTGAACAGAAGGACTTGAGTTCTGAATAGTACTTCCGGCGCCGACAGAGATGGCCTTCTCGCTTCGCGTTCCTAGGAAACTATGCAGTATTTTGTTTTTTTATGTGTTATTTCTTACATTGGTACCCCAGGTAATCTTAGGTTTTATTACATACAGTCGGGAGGAACTACTGAATATAAGAGCAACGTCAACTCACCATCATTACGACCAGGAATATCACTTTCCCGAAGCGGATCCTGTGTTTTGCCTTCCACCCAGGACAATGGATCTGATCCCAGCCGGCGAACCTAAACAACGTCACCGTAAAAGGGGCATACGAAGCGGTCTTCTGGTCAGGCTCCGGAGACGGGCACATCGCGCACCACTCCCTAGCATACTACTCGCCAATGTCCAGTCTCTTGACAACAAGGTTGATGAAATCCGAGCAAGGGTAACATTCCAGAGAGACATCAGAGACTGTAAGGTTCTTTGATTCACGGAAACATGGCTCACTCGAGAGACGCTATCGGAGTCGGTGCAGCCAGCTGGTTTCTTCACGCATCACTGTTATGAATTTTATGAATAATGACTAAACGATGTATACATTTAACTAGAACTAGAACTAATTGAATTCTACCCTGTTTTACTATATATGATTAATAATGTTAGTTCATAAGAAAGAGGTTATGTAGCATGGACAAGGGGTAATTAAAAATGAAAACCATTGTGGAAGAAAGGAATGTATGTGTGTGCTGAAAGTAAGCAAAGAAACTCCTTAACCTATGTTTGAACCGACCCAGCTATAACTCTGTGGAGATAAAATAAGACAGCGAGAGCCACTCCAGGTTTTCCGTATATGGGCGGGACTGGAACTGTCAGCTAAGTGGTAATAAACTGTGGTGAGACTTCAGGAGATAATCCAGATATAGTGTGTAATGTATGTGCGTTAGTGTGTTGGAATGGACTTTTGAAGCAGCTTTGTCTTTGTCGGAGAGGAGGGACATTTAGGACGCTATGACGCTATGTGTGATATATAAATTAATGTACATGGTATTTTGAGTAGAGCTCTCGAGAATAAACGCTATTGATTAATTTGGTGGCTGGTCTTTGTCTATTTTATGCAAATAAGAACCTTACAAATTCTTAGAAACGGACAGAGTGTTTGCTTTGTTATAATTAAATTGGTTAACGAACACATAGGAATATAATTCCTCTAACAATTGCGCGGACAGAAACAAGCATCTTTCTGGTAAGAAGAGGGGCGGGGGGGTATGCCTTATGATTAACTTCTCTAGGGTAGGGGGCAGCATTTTCACGTTTGGATGAAAAGCATACCCAAATTCAACTGCCAGTTACTCATCCCCAGGAGATAAGATATGCATATTATTAGTAGATGTGGATAGAAAACACTGAAGTTTCTAAAACTGTTTGAATCATGTCTGTGAGTATAACAGAACTTATTTAGCAGGCGAAACCCCAAGGACAAACCATTCAGATTTTTTGTTGTTGTTGAGGTCACTGTCTTTTCAATGAATTTTCATTGGGAAACCAGATTTCTAAGCGAATTGCTTGCAGTTCCTACGGCTTCCACTAGATGTCAACAGTCATGAGAAATAGGTTGAGGTTATTCCTTTGTGTAATGAAGAAATACGGCCATCTTGAAGTCGAGGCACTCCTGGTGTCCTAGACATGCGCTTCAATCAAACAGAAGGCATGCGACATTTCGTTTTAATCCTGTATTGAACACATATCATCCCGTCTTCAATTGTATCGATTATTAACGTTAAAAAATACCTAAAGTTATATTACAAAAGTAGTTTGACATTTTTTGGCAAAGTTTACAGGTAACCTTTGAGATATTTTGTCGTCGCGTTTGAGCAAGTTGGAACCGGTGTTTTTCTGGATCAAACGCGCCAAATAAATGGACATTTTGGATATATAATCGACGGAATTAATCGAACAAAAGGACCATTTGTGATGTTTATGGGACATATTGGAGTGCCAACAACAGAAGCCCGTCAAAGGTAAGGCATGAATTATATTTTTATTTCTGCGTTTTGTGTCGCGGTTGCAGGGTTGAAATGTTTTCTCTCTTTTGTTTACTATGGTGCTATGCTCAGATAATAGCATCGTATGCTTTCGCTGAAAAGCCTATTTGAATTCTGACATGTTGGCTGGATTCACAACCAGTGTAGCTTTAAGTTGGTATCTTTCATGTGTGATTTAATGAAGGTCTGATTTTATAGTAATTTTCATAGTAATTCATTTTAATTTGGCGCTCTGCATTTTCTCAGGCTTTTTGTCAAGTGATACAGTAGCGTCTTGCCTAAACTCAGATTTTTGGATATAAATATGAACTTTACCGAACAAAAAATACATGTATTGTGTAACATGAAGTCCTATGAGTGTCATCTGATGAAGATTATCAAAGGTCTTTTTCTGTGACTTGGCTCATACCTAACATAATCGTTTGGTGTGCTTTCGTCGTAAAACCTTTTTGAAATCGGACACTTTGGCTGAATTTACAACAAGTGTAGCTTTAAAATGGTGTAAAATACTTGTATGTTTGAGGAATTTAAATTATGAGATTTCTGTTGTTTTGAATTTGGCGCACTGCAGTTTCACCGGCTGTTGACGAGGTGGGACGCTACCGTCCCACATACTCTAGAGAGGTTAACGAGATGTGGTGTGATCATAACAACATACAGGAACTCAAGTCCTTCTGTTCACCAGCTGCTAGGTCAACCCAGCATGAGAGTAAAAAAGACCCAACTGATGGTTAAATTAACCCATGTTTGGATATTCCCAACAACCCAACTTGTTGGGTTATTCACGCAACCCAATTGGCTGGCTCAAAATAACCGAACATGAGTTCTGTCCACCATTTAATCTGCGCTGGGTTACCAAATAACCCAAACGGTGTCGTGTTTTAGCCTATCATTTTTTACAGTCCAGTTTATGCTTGTGGGGCAAAAATCTAAAAAGGGCATTTAATGACTGACTGACAATCCATACATCACCATTGGGATCATCTGAACGGTCAAGGCCAGGCGTGTATCACCTTCCTTTTTCATACAAAGTATACCCAACATTTCTTTTAAATCATAGCAACATCAAATCCCCCTCAATCAAGTTGAAGGCCATTCCAGAACAGTACATACCTCTTTTTTAAGAAAAATTATTATAAAAAAGCAGTTCCTCATTACAGTTCTGAATGCAGGCCTTATACAAAAACAAAGAGAGCAGGGGGTTGAGGCCCTGAGACCATGTTTCCTGCCCCCTGCCTGACTCCGCTGTGGGCCCTTCCTGTGTCAGGCCCAGTTGGAGCGAAGGGATGCGCCATGCGTGGGAAGGGGTGGAGGAGCGCCACACGGCACGCGCAGACTCCACCCTAAACAGGAACAGCCCGCCGGCCCCAGTGGACATCTGTTTTCACAGGTGTGCTACCCCGATGTGATTAAGATTGGCGATACGCTCTCGAGATCCGGGCCGCACTGTTACGCCACGCAGCACTCTGTTGATAAGGGCAGCAGCGTGAGACGCATGAAACAGTTGTGTTGTTTTGGGCCAGATGGAGATGGGAGAGAGAGAGAGAGAGAGAGAGAGAGAGAGAGAGAGAGAGGGGGTGGCGGAGGGGGGGATTATGCAAGTAATGTTCAGATAAAGCATAAGGCCTCCTCATTGCAAACAACTCTTGGGAGAAACATTATTTATTTAAAGGAGTGTAGGATTATTCCAAAGGAAGCAGAGATGCAGATTATGTTCCCTTTTTAAATGTTCAAAGTGAAGGAGAGATCAAATGAAAGGATAGGAACATATCACCCAGGGGAACATGGTGTTTATAAATACCACAACAATCACACTGAAAACCGTCCATGGTTGCAACCCTGTAGATATCGGGCCTACTCTGAAAGGATTGCTTTCAGCCCATGAAAAAGCCTATAGGATATAGGTGGGCAGTAGTTTTGGCAGCGCACTGTTGCTCGTGGTACCCAATGCTACAACGTGCCTGCTGCTCCCATGGCAACGAGAAGAGATTGCTTTCCTTTCCTCACTCCACCAGGCCACTTCATGCTTTAATGTAAAGTGACAACTTGCCGGAATTAATTTGTGTGTTGAAAAAAGTATTGAAAATTAAATTTGAAAAAAAAATAAAAAATGAAAATGCAATTTTCTTCTATTTCTCTTTGCTCCCCTCCAAACACAGAAATCTCCAGTGGTTTAGAGAACTTTCAGCCTGCTGGAGTGGTCCCACTCCCCGACTACTACAAGGCAGCGACAAGAAAATCTTTAACGAACGAGAAAGCAATTTCATTTCACAGCAGAGAGAAGTAGAAGTGGAGGGGGAGAGTCACCCTCTGAAGAGAACTGGAAGCCTTGGATGAAAGCAGCTCACCTAAAACTCCAAAGATATCTCCAAAAAGAGGAGCAGACAGGTTTAGCACCAAATTGTCTATGAGGTGGGACGTATCTAGCTGTGACACTGACAACTGCCAGCAACAGTATGTTATTAGGCCTAGTTTGAACGCTTCGGTCTTCCTCAGACATATGAACTCTGTAAAACTGCTATCCACACCTTCATAACAGGCCTGAAATAACGGAATTACTATATCAAACAAGTGTGTAGGTGTGTAACAAGTCTATAACTCAGTTTATTGGCTAATCCCATTATTAATAATACTGCGTCTGCAAACCCGTTAATAGTGCATGCTTCAGACATAAATCTCTTATGGCCGTGGGAAAGTCTGGAAATGCCTGTGGTTCTTTGAAATGTGAAGTTGAAATATGTGAAGCTTCCATGGACAGACATTCATTCCCCTGTTGTGAGTGAATAAATACAAGTTAACAATGCCTGTGTTAATGCTTCCGAAGATTAGGATAAACAGCTTCCTGTCCTTATAACCTATTAAGTAAGTTACCACACATATTTTATTGGGAGTAAATCCAAACTTTGTAATGAACAAGACGGAATGAAAGAACATGTTTCTTCCGTTTATCTGACAGGGATGGTAGTTGAACTCTGACCTCTCGTTATGGTGGGGAAGTGACGTATGCAGAGAGATGATCCATGCAACAGTTTGTGGCGCTAGACTCCTCTCTGTGATACCACATGTGCAGAGAGGGGCCCTCACTCAGCCAATCCTGGAGCCTGAGCACATTTCATTCAGCCAATCTCGAGCATTGGAAATATAACACAGCCATATAACCCAGAGTTGCGGGAACAGTTGATTGCTGCTGCTTCATGGCTTCGCTCCACTAGTCCACCCTCTCCAATCTGCTCTCTCACTACGTCTCCTGGCAACATGTCTTGGCCAGTTGACTGACTGACTGTCTCTCTCTCACATACACACACACACATATATATATATATATATATATATATATATATATATATATATATATATATATATATATATATATATATATATATATATATATATATATATATATACTGTATATACACACAAAGTACCAGTCAAAAGTACAAGTCAATGGTTTTTCTTTATTTTTACTATTTTGTAGAATAATAGTGAAGACATCAAAACTATGAAATAACACATATGGAATCATGTAGTAAAACAAATACAAATATTTTTTATATTTGAGATTCTTCAAAGTAGCCACCCTTTGCCTTGATGACAGCTTTGCACACTATTGGCATTCTCTCAACCAGCTTCATGAGGTAGTCACCTGGAATGAATTTCAATTAACAGGTGTACATTTGTGGAATTGAGCCAATCAGTTGTGTTGTGACAAGGTAGGGGTGGTATACAGAAGATAGCCCTATTCGGTAAAAGACCAAGTCCATAATATGGCAAGAACAGCTCAAATAAGCAGAGAAACGACAGTCCATCATTACTTTAAGAAATTAAGGTCAGACAATCTGGAAGTCGCAAAAACCATCACGCGCTATGATGAAACTGGCTCTCATGAGAACTGCCACAGGAAAGGAAGACCCAGAGTTACCTCTGCTGCAGAGGATAAGTTCATTAGAGTTACCAGCCTCAGAAATTGCAGCCCAAATAAATGCTTGACAGAGTTCAAGTAACTGAAACATCTCAACATCAACTGTTCAGAGGAGACTGCGTGAATCAGGCCTTCATGGTCAAATTGTTGCAAAGAAACCACTACTAAAGGACACCAATAAGAAGAAGAGACTTGCTTGGGCCAAGAAACACGAGCAACGGGCATTAGAACGGTGGAAATCTGTCCTTTGATCTAATGAGTCCAAATGTTTTATTCTTGTTTCCAACCGCTGTATCCTTGTGAGACGCAGAGTAGGTGAATGGATGATCTCTGCATGTGTGGTTCCCACCGTGAAGCATGGAGGAGGAGGTGTGCTTTGCTGGTGACACTGCCAGTGATTTCTTTTAAATTGAAGGCATACTTAACCACATGGCTACCACAGCCTTCTGCAGCGATATGCCATCCCATCTGGTTTGTGCTTAGAAGGACTATCATTTGTTTTTCAACAGGACAATAACCCAACACACCTCCAGGCTGTGTAAGGGCTATTTGACCAAGAAGGAGAGTGATGGAGTGCTGCATCAGATCACCTGACCTCAACCCAATTGAGATGGTTTGGGATGAGTTGGACCGCAGATTGAAGGAAAAGCAGCCAACAAGTGCTCAGAATATGTGGAAACTCCTTAAGACTGTTGGAAAAGCATTTCAGGTGAAGCTGGTTGAGAGAATGCCAAGAGTGTGCAAAGCTGTCATCAAGGCAAAGGGTGGCTACTTTGAAGAATCTCAAATATAAAATATATTTTGATTTGTTTAACACTTTTTTTGGTTACTACATGATTCCATACGTGTTATTTCATTGCTTTGATGTCTTCACTATTATTCTATAGTAAAAACAAGTTTTAATGACTCCAACCTAAGTGTATGTAAACTTCTGACTTCAACTGTATATTTATCACACAGTTATATGAATATATATATACAGTTATATATATATATATTACTATTATTTTTTTTCTAGTGCAAACATGCAGAATGTTAGCTAGGTCCAAACACATCCCAGACAGATGGTTCTCAGTGAGGCAGAGTGAGATCAGAGAGAACCCTCTTCAACTCCTCTATCCTCCTCCACTCGTCTCTGAGGAGCATCAGTATCGGGGCACCGGGGGGCCTATAGAACAAGACAAAATCCCTAATGGAGAATTCAGCAGCTCTAACAAGAGTATCAAAGTGGCGCATCAGTCAGAGGATATCTACAACTAAACGTCTGTGAGAAAACCCTAGAGGAAAGGAGAACTAGCCAGCCCAACTGGCAGCCTGTAGAGTGGGAGGTCTCTCTCTCTCTCTCTAACCCACACTCAGTCCCAACTGTAACAGAACCCAATGACTGAGGGGAGAAAACTAATGACATGGAAATGTGTCTTGTATGGACGTTTTTTAAAGCCACAATTTGCCTTGCCGGAGTGTGTCGCTCGTAAAACATTGCCAGAGTAGATTAATTGATACCATCTAAAGGCCAACTGAGCTCAATTTATGAAGCAGGCCAGGGTGCTGCTGCTGTGAGGTCGGGAGCACAGAGGAGACAGACAGAGAAAAATGACGGGTTCTTTTTTTTACGGGAGACAGATTTCATGTCTTTATTTGGCATGCGTCCACTTTACACTCTTGGCTCTCCCCGGCACCTCAGAGGAGGCCGGGGTCAAACGGAGTACAGGGGAGTTTTAGTTGTACAGTGCTCACCGGGGGCGAGGGGGAGCGGGACAGCTAGCTCAGCACTTGATAGATACACAGCAGAAAAACTAAATTTCCTCTCAGCATGACTGACTGACTGACTTGAGCAGCAGATCTACTGGGTCACATAAGACAGACAGCCATGTCTTCAGACTACTGGTCCAATGCATGGAATGAAATCCATTCCAAAAGTGTGAAGCGTGTACAATGTGTCTGGTTGCTCCAGTCGAGTTACTTTGGAATTCTCAGTCTAGGTAGTTTCTCATACACCGTGAAGAAGTCAATCAAGAGTGATGGCTGACAGACTGCTCAGCTGGATGGCTACACTTTCGTACTGACTGATGACAGTTTTTCATTCTTGAAAGTTGTATTGATGAAGATGTCATTGTGCTTTGGAGATAAATCTTTCTTTGTCTATTCCTGTGCCTTTTTCGGGCCATTGCAGAAGCCAAATGTGGCTGTGAAGCGTAGGGGGAATAATGTCTGTTCTGTGTATGACACACCCGTCACAGATTGCAGAGTTGGCATGGCACCGCGGGCACAGACTGCAGACCTGGGAACTATCTTCTCTGCCCCATCTTGGGGCCTCCAGTACACACCAGAGAGAGCTGTCGCTATCGTCCCGCACTCTGCCTTTCCAAAAGACAACAGCAGCACAGACACTAGCCTCGGTAGACAACAACTCCGACAAACAGATAAACGAATGGAAATAGATGGAAATAACTGAGTGATCACAAGGGGATAACAACAACGGAACGGGCGGAAGACATGGGAGGCTGGCAGCGGTCCATACAGAGACAGCTGGCATGACATCCTCCACAAACCTGGCTAAGCCAACGGGATGGGAGCACTTTCCAGAGAGAGGGAGAGAGGGGGGAGAGAGGGGGAGAGAAATAGAGAGGAGAGGTGAGAAAGGGAGAGCGAGAGAGAGAGAGAGAGAGGGTGCGAGGGGGTGAGAGATAGGGAGTGAGTAGGGAGTGTTGTAGTGATAACGCATCTCGGTCTTCAGACTCCCGTACTAATTAACACAGTTCCTGCAGAGCTAGTGGGCCACACGGTACCCAGTCACAGTCGGGGTGGGCTCGGTCAACAGTGACGGCTCAGGTTATGGAAAGAAGGGAAACAGGGAGATAGGGATGAAGGGAGGGGGCAGAGAAGATGTAAGAGGGGTGTGGGGTGAAGGAAGGGAGGGAGGGAAGGAAGGCGGCTTGAGGGAGGGCAGAGGAAAGGAGACGTTCGGCGCCGTCTGGAGGTGACACTGTGCCTCTGTAGCCCGTCCATCTGGCGGATGGAGGGATGGAGACGGATGGGTTTGGAGAGCAAGGACCCTAGCCCTGTTCTGCTTGGTCCGGGGAAGGAAGGAGAACAGGAACAGAGGAGGAGAGGAGTAGAGGAGAAGGAAGGGGGGGGGCAGGCCCAATGAGCAGGCAGTGCTCCGGTCACAACACCACAGACACAAATCAACCGGACTCATTACCTCCCCAGGACCATAAATCAGACAGCCAGGCGGGGGTTAGAAACAGAGAGAAGGAGAGAGGGAAAGAGGGAAAGAGGGAGAGAGAAGGAGAGAGGGAAAGAGAGTGAGAATGAGAGGGAGTGAGAAAGAGTGTGAGAGAGTGAGAGTGTGAGAAAGAGAGAGAGACAGAGAGAGTGTGAGAGAGAGTGCGCGAGAGAAATTGTGCGAGAGGGAGAGAGAGAGAGCGAGAGGGAGAAAGGGGGTGAGAGATGGGGAGAGTGGGTGAAAGGGGGTGAGAGATGGGGAGAGAGGATGGAAAGAGGGAGAGAGAGAGGGTGTTGTGGTGGTAGATAAGCTTCCCCCTCAGGAAGCTAAAAGGATTTGACATGGGCCCTCAGATCCTCAAAAAGTTCTAGATCTGCACCATTGAGAGCATCTTGACTGGCTGCATCTCCGCTCGGTACGAAAACTGCAAGGCACCCGACCGTAAGGCGCAACATAGGGTATTGAGTACGGCCCAGCACATCACTGGGGCCGAGCTCCCTGCAATCCAGGACATTTATACCAGGCAGTGTCAGAGGAAGGCCCCAACAAATTGTCAAAGACTCCAGCCACCCAAGCCATAGAATGTTCTCTCTGCTACTGCACGGCAATCAGTACCGATGCACCAAGTCTGGAACCAATAGGATCCTGTAAAGCTTCTACCCCCAAACCATAAGACTGCTAAACAGGACTGCTAAATAGATGATCAAACGGCTACCCGGACTACCTGCATTTACCCTGTTTGAACTAACTCTCTTACACTGACACCCCAACACACACACACACACTGGACTCTACCCACACAGACTTACACTGACACCCCAACACACACACACTGGACTCTACCCACACTGACTTACACTGACACCATAACACACACACACACTGGACTCTACCCACACTGACTTACACTGACACCCCAACACACACTGGACTCTACCCACACTGACTTACACTGACACCATAACACACACACACACTGGACTCTACCCACACTCTCTTACACTGACACCCCAACACACACACACACTGGACTCTACCCACACTGACTTACACTGACACCCCAACACACACACACACTGGACTCTACCCACACTCTCTTACACTGACACCCCAACACACACACACTGGACTCTACCCACACTGACTTACACTGACACCCCAACACACACACACTGGACTCTACCCACACTCTCTTACACTGACACCCCAACACACACAAACACACACACACGGTTGCAACACTCACCGCCGAGGTCCAAACAGCCTCTGGAAGGAACATCAGAACAAGAACTGTTCATCGGGAGCTTCATGAAATGGGTTTCCTTGGCTGAACATCCGCACACAAGCGTAAGATCACCATGCGCAATGCCAAGTGTCACCTGGAGTGGTGTAAAGGTCGTCGCCATTAGACTCTGGAGCAGGGGAAACGCGTTCTCTGGAGTGATGAATCACGCTTCACCATCTGGCAATCCAACGGATGAATCTGATTTTGGCGGATGTCAGGAGAACACTACCTGCCCGAATGCATGGTGCCAACTGTAAAGTTTGGTGGAGGAGGAATAATGGTCTGGGGCTATTTTTATTGGTTCAGGCCCCTTAGTTCCAGTGAAGGGACATCTTAATGTTACAGCATGACAATGCCCCCATGCACAAAGCAAGGTCCATACAGAAAAGGTTTGTCAAGATCCATATTAAGACGCGTGATTTTGGAATGAAATGTTAAACGAGCAGATGTCCACATACTTTTGGTCATGTAGTGTAGCATCCTGATGCCACACTAGAGCTGGGACGATAAAACTGAAAATTACCGACGCCTACATTTCGAAGTCATACCGAAGCAATTTTGCACATGTCGGGTAATTTTCGGTGATTACACAACAACTCCCTATGCAACACACTCAGAGATGGAATTAAATAACAGATGCCATAATGTAACACATCGCAAAAGACATGGCCCCAGATTCAATAGTTAAGAAGATGGTTCACACTCTGGACAAGAAATACAAAATGTCATGTAAGAAACAGAGCTGAAAAATGCCATGTTTTAGAGCTGAAACAGGTGCACTATTTCGCAATAACAACTGGAGCCCTACGTTTCATTGACACTGCACTACATCAATGCCGACTGGAAGCTGCGCAGCAGGTGCTTGCAAAGGGAGCCTGCCTACTTTCCAGAAGACCACACTTGGGAGATAATAACCCAGGCCAGGGAATGTGGGACTCGCTAGCAGCCTGGGATCAGCCGGAGGAGAAGCAGCTGTGTATCACAACGGAAAGTGGGGCAAACATTGTGAAAGCCTCCAACCTAAATGGATGGACGATGTTGCAGTGTTTTGGCCATCGACTTCCCCTCACCATCGGTATGTACAGTCAAAAGGTTGGACACACCTACTCAAAGGGTTTTTCTTTATTTGTACTATTTTCTACATTGTAGAATAATAGTGAAGACATCAAAACTATGAAATAACACATATGGAATCATGTAGTAGCCAAAAGTGTTAAAGAAATATATTGTATATTTGAGATTCTTCAAAGTTGCCACCCTTTGCCTTGATGACAGCTTTGTACACTCTTGGCCCGTACTGAAGAGCTCAGTGACTTTAAAACGTGGCACCGTCATAGGATGCAACCTTTCCAACAAGTCAGTTTGTCAAATTTCTGCCCTGCTAGAGCTGCCCCGGTCAACTGTAAGTGCTGTTATTGTGAAGTGGAAACGTCTAGGATCAACAATGGCTCAGCTGCGGAGTGGTAGGCCACATAAGCTCACAGAACGAGGCCGCTGAGTGCTGAAGCGCGTAGCGCGTAAAAATCATCTGTCCTCTGTAGCAGCACTCACTGCCGAGTTCCAAACTGCTTCTGGAAGCAACATCAGCACAATAACTGTTTATCGGGAACTTAATGAAATGGGTTTCCTTGGCTGAGCAGCCGCACACAAGTCTAAGGTTGCCAGGCGCAATGCCAAGCTTCGGCTGGAGTGGTGTAAAGCTCGGCGCTACATTGGACTCTGGAGCAGTGGAAATGATTTCTCTAGAGTGACGAATCACGCTTCACCATCTGGCAGTCCGACAGATGAATCTGGGTCTGGAGGATGCCAGGAGAACGCTACCTGCCTGAATGCATAGTGCCAGCTGTAAAGTTTGGTGGAGGAATAAAAATGGTCTGGGGCTGTTTTTCCTGATTTGGGCTAGGCCACATAGTTCCAGTGAAGGGAAATCTTAACGCTACAGCAGTTCGGGGGAGCCCCTTTCCTGTTTCAGCATGACAATGCCCCCGTGCACAGAGCAAGGCCCATACAGAAATGGTTTGTTGAGATCGGTGTGGAAGGACTTGACTGGCCTGCACAGAGCCCTGACCTCAACCCAATCGAACACCTTTGGGATGAATTAGAACGCTGCCCTGGCTCAGTGCCCAACCTCACTAATGCTCTTGTGGCTGAATGGAAGCAAGTCCCTGCAGCAATGTTCCAACATTCCCACAGCAATGTTCCAAAATCTAGTGGAAAGCCATCCCAGAAGAGTGGAGGCTGTTATAGCAGCAAATGGGGAACCGACTCCATATTAATGCCCATGTTTTTGGAATGAGACGTTCGACTAGCAGGTGTCCACATACTTTTGGCCATATAGTGTATCTTTATCTTTACTCTGCATTGTTGGAAAAGGACCTGTTAGTCTACACATGTTTTTACGAAGGATGTGACAAATCAAATTATATTTGATTAGATTTAAAGGGCTCTTCATTTGTACCCACTTCTTCTAGATCCAAAGATCAACCAGCGCTCCCTCCATACTGTTACCCCACCAGTGAATTACTAACCCAGCCATCTGAGGCCTAGCTGCATAATGAACGTACACCACAGTCAGACAGCTGACTGAACTCCACTGCAGTATGTTTTGAACCGTATAAATGTGTGGAGGGAGATTATTTGTGTGGGGGGGGGACTACTTGATATGCATAGAGGTGGGGGGGTGGAGGTGCAGGTAGTGTGAAGTTACACTGTGCCACAGACCGGAGGCTCAGCGTTCCTCATTTTCCACACCAGGTGAGAGGAGTGCCTGCTGCTGTCCCCATTCCACAACATACACAGGCGAACCATAGGAGATCACTATTAAACTGTGACCCAATTAATTTAATCTCCACACTCCGACATGAAAGAACGGCGAGGAGGGATAGGGGAGGGAGGAAAGTGGGGTGAGGAGAGAGAGAGAGAGAGAGAGCGGGGGAGAGGGGAGTTGGGGTGAGTAGCGACAGAAAGTGAGAGAGGGAAAGGGGATGGAGGAAGGTGTGGAGAGAGTGAGAAAGAGAGAGAGAGCAACAGAGACAGACAAGGGCAAATCTTACATTTCACCACATATTACGTTTGACTTTCTGCATGGGAGAAAAAAAGCAATTACACAGGCCTGAGTATGACAGCAGCGCGGCCCTCTCAGCCTTTCAGGCGAGCGTGGCAGCGGTGAGTTTGTGCCCTATGGCAATGGCAACTTGCTCTCTGTCTACGTTAATGGCCACTGGTTCTCCCTTCTGCCAGGCGGCCTGTTGAGTAGGGGCGTAAGGGGGGCAGGGGAGGAGGGTGAGGGGGTCTGACGCCTTGCCTCTGCTGATGGAGAATAACATAACTCTGCAGGGACTTCAAAGCAAAGGCTCTCCATTTCCTGTACTGATTGCGGCCTGATATAAATATATCGGCCTGATATAAATATGTGAGCAGCAGGGCACACACACATTCCAACACACACCGAGCAAAACAAGTGCTTTGTTGAGAATTGAGAAAAACCCTTCAGTTTGGACTGAAGGAGAATAGATTTTGCTGCTAAGCTTTTGTTTGTTGTCACTTCCCAAATATCTACCCAACTCATCCCTAACCAGGGTCATCAATTATGCAACTTGCAGTAATGCCTTCAACGAGACCAAGGTCATGCCTCCGTCCAACGAGCTGGAAAGGTTAACCACCATTTCCCACTTAACCCGCTTATTAAGGGGATAAAAATGAACCAAAACGCAAGAAAACCACTGAGATTAGGGATCCTCGAGTCAGTCATGACGGTGTAGGAACACCTCAGCAGTGAGTATGTGTTGCGTGTTGTTGCTCTGGTCCGGGGCTGTATCCATCACAGCAACACATATCATCTCCAACTGATAATCCAGGAAAGGAGAGGGAGATCTTCAGCCAGAAACATAAACTAGCCTGCTAGTGGCCTTGTGAAATAACTCATCTGATCTGTCTTTTATGAATCCTTGGCTACCCACAGGGGGTGAGAAGGGTGAGGGGTTGGGAGGAGAGGAAGGCACACAAGCAAGACAGAGAGGAGGGGAGAGTAGAGGAGAGAGCCAGAGAGGACACACATCTGGTTCTATTCAGAATGCCTAGGATTCCTCGTCTGGCTGTTTCGTATTACTCACAGGCAGCCAGGGCCTTGACTGCCCAGGAGAGCATAACAACTGCACCCCTGCACACAAAGCCAGCCAGTCTTTTTAAGCTCGTGAGGTTGGAGGTTGAGGGGGTGGTGGGTCGGAGTGGGGGTGGAGAGGTAGAGGGGCTCAGAGAGGCAGGAGTACCCCCATAGGACATTCCTGAGTCAGCTTGGTATGCCCTGGGAGTGGTTCCCAGAGGAGCACTTTAAAAGTGAGCCAGAGCAGGACCTTCCTTCGACATCCCTCCATGATGATGTCCACAGAAGGAAGCCCCGTGGAGGAAAGGGTCATCTCCCTGGAGCTCCAGCACCACAGAGACCAGAGAAATGATATAAGGTCAACGGAGAATATCCTTCACGACATCCATATGTTGGCTGGTCGGTTCATCATGTCCACTTGAAAGAGAGGGAAATGAACTCCTTCAAAGGGGAAGTAAAAAATACCTCACTAAGCAAAGTCAAACATCCATCAAACTGTGAGACCTGAAACCATAGCACTTTCACAGTTCTAGATCTAGAGTCCGTCATGCCCCCTCCTCTCTTTTGGGAAAGTGATGTGAAGACCACGGTCAGCATTAGTTCCCCAGGAGATGGAGTGCTGGTAATGTAGACGAATCAATCGGCGAAGCAGCAGGAGTGGAGATCAGAGACAATACGTGCCGGCCCCATTACCCTCTGCCATGGAGCCGTGGTTACCGTCGCCGCCCGGCGAGGAGTGCTTAGCTCGGCCCTATCTAATGGGCCATAATATGATTTTACGCCATGTTCCAGCTCTCTTTACTACCTCCAAACATAACTCTGTCACGAAGCACAATAAAAACATATATATTTCTTTATTACTCGCTCACGCCGTATCCCTTTATCTGCTCCCGTACAAAGAAAAGCAATATCAGTAGAGACCCGATCCTCCCTAGCCTCGTTGAGAGCAGCAGACACAGAGTCGTTATTACCTTGAGCTGTCGTCTGCTCCCTCATGCCATTCACTCAGGGCGGAATGGATGTTTTATTATAATCAAATGAATACAATATCTTCCCATAAATAGCCTACTTAAAAAGTCATTTTCTCTGCCAGCAATATGTTTGAATGTCCATCACACCCGGGGCGCAGAGGTGCCACATGTTTAATTCAAAGCCAATGCAATTTACACGCACTGCACAGCGAAACACAGACTATGGTTTATGTCCTCCCTCTATAATCCTTCCCTCCACCCACCTTACCTTCAACTGTCCCCGTTTACAAAACCATTTAGGTCTGTGGGAACAGACTCTATAGGATAATATTCAGTGCATTTGAGAAAACTGGGGTATAAAAAGGGGTAGCAATTATGTACTGTAGGGCACTGAGGTGAAGAAAGTGAAGTGAATAATCTCATTGGAAAGCAATGGGGCAACTCCTGAGCACATATTTCAGCCAGCATGTGATCCATCCAAGACCTTGGATTCTCCCCTATGCTGTACTGTACTATCACAGTCCCCTATATACGTCAGGTCTGGACATCACATCTATCTATGTGGATCTGACATGAGTCGAGTGAACACCATGGTGTGTGTGTGTGTGTGTGTGTGTGTGTGTGTGTGTGTGTGGGGAGGGGGGGGGTTGAGGAGAGGGAATCCAATCTCTCAAACAGAGGAGCAGAGACAGGCAGGCAGATACGCTCTGGTCCCAAAATAACCCTGGAGGTATCCATGAATGAAATGACAGGATTACAGGGGTATTAGAAAACCCGCTGAGATGGTTGATAATGCTGTTTATAGTGAGGCGTGACACCGCTAGCAGGGAAAGAGTCAAACTGTTTGATTAATTAAAATATGGACAAGCTTTTCAGAGTCGCCAAGCAGAAAATTCTAAACTGAGCCGAGGTTCTGCCTTGCCTTCTAGAAGCTCTACTGCCGATGCGGCCTGCCGGGCATTGACATTGATGGATATAGCAGGTGTAAACGGCCAGATATAAAGCCTTTACAATATCTGTGAATCCCTCTTGAAATGGGGGCGGTAAACATAAACCCTGATATCCCAGCTAAGGATGGGATTATTGTTGTGTCAACACTCAACGACCCCCACAGATAATAGCAATTACTGTCCTCTCTGCAGCGCCATCAGACTGAGGCAATGACTTAGCTAGCTGACAGCCTGGTCCTAATTACCAAGAACCGCCAATTACTGGCTCCATTTAATTATTTATATAGCTAGCCTGCTAGCTTCACACACCCAAATAAAAAGAGACTTTTCTGACTCCAAGCACTGATATCGGTGGCAGCTGGTCTACATGACTTGCTGAATCATGCTGGCTTGGGAATTAACTGGATTCAGGCAGTGTCAGCCTGTAAAATACTCAACGTCCCTTCAGATACTAGCTATAAATCCGGCATGGCTATGAATTCAGTATTCAGTAACTGTTTGCACATGACTCCAACACCATCATTAAGTTTGCCGACAATACGACGGCGGTAGGCCTGATCACCGACAACGATGAGACAGCCTATAGGGAGGAGGTCAGAGACCTGGCAGTGTGGTGCCAGGACAACAACCTCTCCCACAACGTCGGCAAGACAAAGGAGCTGATCGTGGACTACAGGAAACGGAGAGCTGAGCACACCCCCATTCACAACGACGGGACTGTAGTGGAGACAGAAGTTCCTCGGTGTCCACATCACTAAGGACCTACCATGGTCCAAACAGACCAAAACATTTCTGAAGAGGGCACTACAATGCCTCTCCCCCTCAGGAGGCTGAAAAGATTTAAGATCCTCAAAAGGTTCTACAGCTGCACCCTTGAGAGCATCTTGACTGGCCGCTTGGTATGGCAACTGCTCGGCATCCGACCGCAAGACACTATAGAAGGTAGTGCATACGGCCTAGTACATCAATGGGGGCCGAGCTCCCTGTAATTCAGGACCTCTATGCCAGGCGGTGTCAGAGGAAGGCCCTAAAAATTGCGAAAGACTCCAGCTATCCAAGTCACGGTCTGTTCTCTCTGCTACTGCACGACAAGCGGTACCAGAGCGCCAAGTCTGGGACCAAAAGGCTCCTGAACAGCTTCTACCCCAAAGTCATAAGACTGCTGAACAGTTAATCAAATGGCTACCTGGACTTCCTGCTTTTCACCCCTACATGTAAATAGCACTATCAATCAACTAAACAAACCTACATGTACATATGATCTTAATCAATCACCCCAACTACCTTGTGCCCCAGTAAACTGTCTTGGTACTGGTACTCCTTGCATATAGCCTTTACTGTGCATTTGGAAAATATTCAGACCCCTTGACTTTTTCTACATTTAGTTAAAATTACAGCCTTATTCTAAAATGTATTAAATGTTTTTTCCCCCTCATCAATCCACACACAATACCCCATAATGACAAAGCAAAAAAAAACATGTTTATAAGGTGTTGCACATATTACATTTACATAAGAATTCAGACCCTTTACTCAGTACTTTGTTGAAGCACCTTTGTAAGTGAATACAGCCTCAAATCTTCTTGGGTATGATGCTACAAGCTTAGCACACCTGTATTTGGGGAGTTTCTCCCATTCTTCTCTGCAGATCCTCTCAAGCTCTGTCAGGTTGGATGGAGAGCTTCGCTGCACAGCTATTTTCAGGTCTCTCCAGAGAAGTTCAATTGGGTTCAAGTCCGGCCTCTGGCTGGGCCACTCAAGGACATTCAGAGAAGCCACTTCTGTGTTGTCTTGGCTGTGTGCTTAGGGTCATTGTCCTGTTGGAAGATAAACCTTCACCCCAGTCTGAGGTCCTGAGTGCTCTGGGAGCTGGTTTTCATCAAGGATCTCTCTGTACTTTGTTCTGTTCATCTTTCCCTTGATCCTGTCTAGTCACCCAGTCCCTGTCGCTGAAAAACATCCCAACAGCATGATGCTGCCACCAAAATGCTTCACAGTAGGGATGGTGCCAGGTTCTCCCGACGTGACTCTTAGCATTCAGGCCAAAGAGTTCAATCTTGGTTTCATCAGACCAGAGAATCTTGTTTTTTCATAATACTTTAGGTCCCATACAGAAAACTCCAATGGGGCTGTCAGGTGCCTTTTACTGAGGAGTGGCTTCCGTCTGGCCACTCTACCATAAAGGACTGATTGGCGGAGTGCTGCAGAGATGGTTGTCCTTCTTGAAGGTTCTCCCATCTCCACATAGGAACTCTGGAGCTCTGTCAAACTGACCATAGGGTTTTTGGTCACCTCCTTGACCAAGGCCCTTCTCTCCCGATTGCTCAGTTTGGCCGGGCAGCAAGCTCTAGGAAGTTTTGGGGGTTCCAAACTTCTTCCATTTAAGAATGATGGAGGCCACTGTGTTCTTGGGGACCTTCAATGCTGCATGCATTTTTTTGTACTCTTCCCTAGATGTGTGCCTCGACACAATTCCTTCGAACTCATGGCTTTTTTTTTTTACACATTTGCAAACATTTCTAAAAACCTGTTTTCGCTTTTTCATTATGGGGTATTGCATGTAGATTAAAGAGGATTTTTTCCGAATGTTGTTATTTTATTGTGTTACAATTACATTTTTTGAACCTATTTGCTAATTTTCTTACTTTTTAATTGCATTTTTGGTAAAAGGCTCCTAAGAATTTCACAGTAAGGTCTACACTTGTTGTATTCGGCGCATGTGACAAATAAAATGGTATTTGATTTGAGATAGCTAGGCCTTTGCAGTTATATCATAGTCATATGAAAACAATGGAAAAATAACAGGGACATCTGCAGGGGATCTGTAGTAGATTCAGTCCTTGTATGCTGCTGCTCAATGTGTTACCAGCTAGACTTGTGCAGAGTAGCACAGTAAACAATAGAAAAATAACAGGGATAACTGTAGGGGTTTGTCCTTACTTCCTGTAGAGCTCAATTACTTCCTGTAGTTGCCGAGCAGGAAGTGCACAATCATATCCCCTCGTCGTCCGCTCTCCTTTTCATTCAGGCCTCTTCAGGGTGGCCACAGTAAGTAAGTGCTGAAAGACATAAAAAGACAGCGTTTCAGACAATTTCTACATTGTGTCATACTGAGAGAAAATACAGTATCTGCAGAATGTTCAAATCTAAACATACATGGCTGGTTGAGATCTGTTCTAGTGTAAACGACTCTTCTACTGCCAATACCAAAATTCCTCCGAAAACAATCCCTCCCTTTTCTTTATCTGGCGAGTGAACACTAACTCAGTTACTGCAGATGTTTCCTATCACCCACGGCTGCCAAATGGCACCCAGTCAGTGGCTGCTAGTGCTTGAGAGAGGAGGGTGAGAAGAGAAGAGAGAGAGCAGGGGAGGGAGAAAATTCTACCATTCGTGCTCCAGTGAATCCTGCAGAAACTTGGCAGATCACTCTGAGATTTGTATGTCTCTGGATTTGACATGAAAATGTTACGTCTTGTCTGGAGTCTATCGCTCGCCTCACGCCCGCCACTCCTCTTAATGTAGCTAGGCCTGGCTGGCTGTTTAGCTTATGTTCTCATAAACTCTGACATCCAAATTTCTCAGCCCCAGGGAGCAGATGGCCGATTAGCTCAGTCGTCAACGACGCAGCAATGAGCGAGTGTCTTCTCTGGAGGTGCAAGTCCACAATCATTTGAAAGATAACCAATACAACACTTTGTTGCCCTGAGAAAATATGTCACCGCGTTGGCATCTCCTTACAAGGGAACATACTCCTACAGATCCTACAGTCATACAGATCCTTCAACAGAGCTAAGTTGCTAGTGTAGATTCGTATTTGTAAGATCCCTTTCTAACGGATCACTTCCTCTAACCCTCCAGAACTCCAGCAACCAGATTCTAGGGGGAAAATCCCCATTGTCCTCATGTAGCAAAAACTGAACCAGAACACTATTTGTTCTAGTTATGCATACTCAGATTGTGCCTCTCAGTGGAGGTCTTTAAACATGAGCCCAGTTCATCTCCAATCAGTGTTGCCAGATCTGGATGACAGCCACTGAAACACAAAGAAACACAACACACTACCGCACGCTCCATGCTCACTAAGCATTAAAACATGTTGTAAGAAGACTATCTGTGCTAAGCGATAAAGTGTGTACAAAAGATCCACCGTCGCGGCGCTCCAAAGCGCTTAGCATTTAGATGACAGTTGCGAGGGGCTCGAGTGGAGGAGTGGTTGTGGCCCGGAGGCCGGATCTGTTCCAACCGTGCACTGGCAAGAGACGGAGCCCAGTCAGCCTCGACAGCTTGCATACTCACAGGGGGTGATGGGATACTGGAGGGCTGGTATACCATGTTGAAGTTGGGGAAGGGAAGGAGGGGGAAGGATGGGAGGAGGATGGGTAAGGAGGAACGATGTGTTATTTTATTATTTTAGAACCCCACGGACTTACCATCCACAGTGTTGTATGAGCAAAATCTAAAAGTAGGCCCTCTGATGAAGGTCTGAGCTGTGGGTATCGGTATACCCTCTATTGGATTAAAGGTAATCATCGTTCAGCTAGACCTTGAGGGGAAGAGCAGCAATATTTTCATTGATGTCACACATTCCAAGGCTGTTATGCTTCCGCGTGATATGAAATACCTTACATTAATGATGATGGGTATTTCCATGTAAAGAATTCCATGAGCACTAACATGTGAAGTTCATAGGAGTTCAAAGTTGGTGTCAAATGAAAGCTAAGAGGTTTTTTATTTTTTATTAAGGTATTTATACATTTTTCAACCATTTTCCATCCTAAAACTTAGGAATATGCAAAGACTATGATTTCTGGTCAAACAGATGGAAAAGGGGTCTTAGAAACATCTAGTAGAAAACGTGTTAAAGGTATCAGAAATACCTTAAAAAACACTTAATGTTGAAGTAAACACCCCTGCCAACTAATATCAACACTTTTATTTCATTTTCTGAAATTATTTGCCTCCTGTAAGTTTAAGAAATATTGCCTAGTGTCTTGTCATTCTGTTACCAGATACCACGTATCTTTAAGATATAAATGCAACATGTAAAGTGTTGGTACCATGTTTCAAGATCCCAGAAATGTTCCATACGCACAAAAAGTTGGGACAAATTTGGCTATATAGATGTTAGTGAGGATTTCTCCTTTACCAAGATAATCCATCCATCTGACATGTGTGGAATATCTATGAGCTGATTAAACAGCCTGATCATTACAGGTTACAGGTTCACCTTGTGTGGTAGACAATAAAAGGCCACTCTAAAATGTTTTGTCACACAACACAATGCCACAGATGTCTCAATTGAGGGAGTGAGCAATTGGCATGTTGACTGCAGGAATGTCCACCAGTGCTGTTGCGAGAGAATTGAATGTTAATTTCTCTACCATAAGCCGCCTCCAATGTCGTTTTAGAGAATTTGGCAGTACGTCCACAACTAAATCATTTCTGCACACACCGTCTCAGGGAAACTCATCTGCGTACTCATCGTCCTCACCAGTGTCTTGACCTGACTGCAGTTCGGCGTTGTAACTGACTTTAGTGGGAAAATGCTCACCTTCGATGGCCACTGGCACGCTGGAGAAGTCTGCTATTCATGGTTGAATCCGTACTGCGCAGATGGCAGACAGCGTGTATGGAGTTGTGTGGGCGAGCGGTTTGGTGATGTCAATGTTGTGAACAGAGTGCCCCATGGTGGTGGTGGGGTTATGATATGGGCAAGCATAACCTTTGGACAACGAACACAATTGTTTTTTATCGATGGCAATTTGAATACACAGAGACAACATGATGAAATCCTGAGGCCTATTGTCATACCATTCATCCGCTGCCATCACCTCATGCTTCAGCATGATAATGCACGGCCCCATGATGCAAGGATCTGGATCGGTGTGTATGACAGCGTGTTCTAGTTCCCGCCAATATCCAGCAACTTCGTACAGCGAAGAGGAGTGGGACAACATTCCACAGGCCACAATCAACAGCCTGATCAACTCCATGCGATGGAGATGTGTCGCGCTGCATGAGGCAAATGGTGGTCACACCATATACTGACTTTACTAATCCATGCCTCTACCTTTTTTTAAAGTTATCTGTGACCAACAGATGCATATCTATATTCCCAGCCATGTGAAATCCATTGATTAGGGCCAAATGAATTTATTTAAATTGACTGATTTCCTTATATGAAGTATAACAGTAAAATATATTAAATTGTTGCATGTTGGGTTTATATTTTTGTTCAGTTTAATTTCTCTCCCTCAGTAGAAGGGATGATAATGAAAGTTCACAGATGTAACAAGTAAAGATAGACCTACCAATTACTTAGTGTTTTTACTGATAACAATTTGGTTTAGGATTTATTAAGTGATTAAAACATGTTGAAACAATTCACTTACAGTCATTCTGTTACAAATGTTTTGTCATTCTGTTAGCAATTTGGTAACAGAATGACTGCAAGTGAATTGGCTACAATGGGAATTCATAGTAATCACAAACCACAGTTGGGTCACCTGCTACTGTCCTCCCTTCCATTGGCATACTGTTATGTTCAGCTCATAACGTCTCTCTCTCTATTAATCAATTTACCGCATGGTGACGTCACCATGAAAACCCGAAACTCAAACCATGCAAACCTGTTCATCAGAAGGTCCTGTGTAGATTGTATTTTCAACAAGTAACTATCAGGAAATAACACTGATAAAAATAAGTTTCATCAGCTGCTGTACAATATGATATAAAACACAGGAAAAACTGCATTTTTGACTGAACTGGGCCTTTAAGAAAGATAACATAAAATGTCTAGCTAGCCCCAAGGATGCATGGAGACTACTTGTTATTTGCGGACCTTCGCTGCAATTTCATCCATGCTTTTCATAGATCACAGTAATTTAAATCGTGATGATCACTGTGAATTATTATAAATGAATTATTCACACTCATCTTTGAGGATGCCTACTTATATTCTGAGTCATTCTGAATATCATAAAGAGGACTTTTGATGTTTAAGTGTTTTTTTCCTGATGATTAACCTGAATCAACTTCAAAAGTGTAAGAGGGAGTGCATCGCCTGGGGCAACGTTCTAAACAAACGCAATGAGCTTTTTGGGAAATTGATTTAGATTTCTTTTCTCTTTCGAATATATAGTGCCTGAAAAATGTAAAATAAGGAGCTTATCTATGTTTGTAGCCCTTTACACTCATACCCGTATACAAGTTGAAAATGGCAGATTTGGGCACTAATAAGCACCTAAATTGGAACACAGTGGATGTACAGTAAGTAACATGCTATTAATGATGTCAGACCTCAGGCTCTGCGCTTCACAGCACTTTATGGGTTTTGCCCGACAGCCGTTCTGAACCTGCTCCCATCCCTCACGCTAACTGGGTCATTTTTTCATTGTTTTTGTTGTCTGATTGAGGGAAATGCTGTAACTGAAAAGTACTCAATGTATTTTGATTGATTCTAATAAATAGCACTTTGATGTTATACAAGCAACCAAATGTGTCCAAATGTGCAGTTTGTCATGACTTGACTTTAACATTAAATCTTAATTAACTAACTACTTACCCGATTCAATTAATCATGTAACAATTAACTCATTAGGATCTGGGGCACCACGAGAGCATTCTTTAAAGAGTTACCATCTCGAGTTAAACTCTAAAAGGTCTTTACCTATCACATTTATAAACAGTCAACTTATCAATCATAACCTCGTATCATATCATCATTCTGAAGTCGTAACCTCCTTGCATCTGCAAAAACCCGAGCCTTACATACGATTCAGTACTACACAAACTGGTTTAATTATTTATTTACTAACTAATTAAATGGGAACACAGGATAAACATACACATTCTGCACTGGTTATTGACTGGAGACATAATACGCTTAAAACAGGTCCCTAGTGGAATGACAACAACATGGCTGCTTGCTAAAGAAGAGATGGAGAGAGAGAGAGAGAGAGAGAGGGACAGAGACACTTAACAGTGTCACATTCAGAAACTATTTTCACCTACAGTAACCATATACTTTGCACACAAACAGCCACACTTTGAGAAAGAAATCATGAATGTATTTACGTGAAATGCCTGGGTTCGCTGGGGATCTCTCAGTGAATGGGGTAGCTTTGGAAAGGGGGTTGGGCTCTTTCGCGGCATGCTTGTAAGGCTCTGATTGACCACAATGGTTCCAACAACCCTTCTCCTGTTGTCCTTCTTCGTAGTTGACTTGTCGTGTAGTCCTGAACAGAACTACAGAGTTGATTTTCCTTCCATTCACTCTTGAAGATTCTTCTTTGAAGATAGGGTTAGCCAGCCGTATTGACGGTTCCCCAATGGGGTGATGAGAGTAACGTAATACGATTGTTTGAGCAGAGTAACAGGATGGTCCTACTTAAATTTGCTTTCGAAGAGGGAGGTGAGTTTATCGTCTCTACCTCATGTTGAGATTCAAAGTTCAAACCATTTTAAACGCACAGCTGCCACTTCTCGCTTTTTTCTGGTTCCATGTGTTAACTTCTTAACCCATATTTTCTACCTTTTGCTTGAAAGGGGTGGTTCCAGCAGGCTGGCACGCTCCCCGACCTCACTCCGGGGCGGTGATTACTCACTGCGCAAAGTTATGGAAAACAATTATCGCTTATAACTTCTCAAATCACATCCCTCTCTTAACAAAAACACTTTCATAATTTTTCATATTACATGCACAACGCGTAGAATGAAAACTTCATATATGTTGTGGGTATACTTCCCAAGTTACAGTATTTTCCTTTATAACATTTTGAATGACATCACAAAATAACAAACAAAATGACATTAGTGTCGTATAGAAAGCCTCTCCACAAAATATTGTTCCAGTATTCGCTTTTGAACGTGTTAGAGTTTCAGCGGGGAAAAGTCTGTTGAGACAAAGCACATTCCTTTGGTGAATCTTGAGAGCGCATGCCTGGATCTTCTCCCTTGATTTACAACATGTCATGAGTTGTTAATCCCCACTAGTTATTTCCTTCCCCCTCTACGGGATTGAGGTGGTCTGATTGAAGTTATTCATCGCAAACCTGATCTGACCTATTTGGAATCTCATGGACAGTCATGAAAACTTCACATTTCCATATCATAAAACCCATGTCATATACAGTGTCGACATTTATGATCACTGTTTGATGAACAGTTACAAGATGACATGGCGTCATACCCCGGGTTGTCCTGAACAGAATGAGCCTGGTTGTCTACTGTGAAGAAAACAACCACCTGAATGTACACCACTCTCTGAATTGCCCTGTGAAGGCCTAACACTGTAATATCGTATTTTACAACTTAGCTAGTCAAGATGGCAATAGAACAAGTATTCAAATGATTCCCACTTGACCTAGATTGCGATTTATAATGGGCTGTTTTTGGTTTGCGTAAACATCAACAGTAATTGTGTGATGGCAGGGCTGCAGGGTTGTTCCAAACAAAACAACTACAAATGTGTTTGCTGTAGTTCCTCAACGGCACAGCTAGGAGAGTTCAAAAAATAAATTTCTAGTTGAATACTCTTCTTTAAGTCATAAAAGTGCATTGAAATGACTTAGGAACTGTGCACACTTTGGAGAGGTGTGTGGCCACTTGGAGACACCAGTTAGTCCTGTCACTCAAACTCTTGTCATTTTTTGATTTATGTTGCAACTACCCCACATTTTCCAGGAATATTCTCATCATGTTACTGAATGTATCCAGAGGATTTGTTTGATTTCAGAATCAACAAATGCAGTGAAAAGTACAGTTAATGTAAAAATGCACATAAAAGCAACAGTGTAATGTTTGGATTCAGTCTTGTCAGGTGAACTGTTGTCTGAATTGTATGCTTTTTAATATTTCTTCTGAAAGAAACATTTCAATTTAGCCCAATCCATATAGGGCAATTCCCACAAGTGCAAAGGGTTAAATAGATTTTTAAAGTATATGTGAAACTTAAAAGAAAGTCTACTTTGCCTGTATTCTCAAAATTAACACATTTTGAGTGTTGGTCAAAAATTAGTCATTTTCACAAGGAAATTAGAGTGACAACCTGTAACGCAAAGTCACAAGTCACTGAAAATGGGTAAAACACATCATAATGTCAAGCTAATTGATACAAAAAGCTCTCCATGTGTTGTGGACACACCAGATAAGGGTGAGGTTATGCTCTTTATCTCAAGGGGGTACCACGCCTCAGATTCACCAGGCCCAACAACAAAAGAGAAGAGAAATTGAGATCTTTTGTTCGCTCCTGTGCACTCTAATTTATTCATCCCCAAGCACTTCTTGCTCTGAGGCACAGCCAAGGCAAACCCAGGGGGAAGATGATTGACACTTCCTAACCCATGTGGATACCCCAGACCACGTCATTAGCATGCTATTTACATGATCATACGGGGGAGCAAGCTGCAGGAGATCGGAACAAGAGAGAGCAACAGAACAAAAACAGAAATGTGAATGTTTTATGTGGTATGTTTTTTTTGGTCTCAAATGTAGCCTAAGCACCCAGAGTGGGAGCAGCACTCGCCTCCCACCCAGTTTCACCCCCAATATTACAACGCAGCCCGCAGAACCATGGAACTGACATTTCAGCTGAACCATATTTTGTCTGGATTTAACACCTGCAGGCATCAGGGCCGGGACGTGACCAAGAACCCGATGGTCACGCTGACAGAGTTCCAGAGTTCCCCTGTGGAGATGGGAGAACCTTCCAGAAGGACAACCATCTCTGCAGCACTCCACCAATCAGGCCTTTATGGTAGAGTGTCCAGATGGAAGACACTCCTCAGTAAAAGGCACATGACAGCCCGCTTAGAGTTTGCCAAAAGTCACCTAAAGGACACTCAGACCATGAGAAACAAGAATTGGCCTGATTGCCAAGCGTCACATCTGGAGGAAACCTGACACTATCCCTAGGGTGAAGCGTGGTTGTGGCAGTATCATGCTGTGGGGATGTTTTTCAGCGGCAGGGACTGGGAGACTAGTCAGGATCGAGGGAAAGATAAATGGAGCAAAGTACAGAGATCCTTGATGAAAACCTGCTCCAGAGAAGCTCAGGACATTTGACTGGGGCGAAGGTTCAGCTTCCAACAGGACAACAACCCTAAGCACACAGACACGGCAATGCAGGAGTGGCTTCGGGACAAGTCTCTGAATGTCCTTGAGTGGCCCAGCCAGAGCCCGGACTTGAACCCGATCAAACGTCTCTGGAGAGACCTGAAAATAGCTGTGCAGCGACGCTCCCCATCCAACCTGACAGAGCTTGAGGGGATCTGCAGAGAAGAATGGGAGAAACTCCGCAAATACAGGTGTGCCAAGCTTGTAGCGTCATAACCAAGAAGACTTGAGGCTGTAATCGCTGCCAAAGGTGCTTCAACAAAGTACTGAGTAAAGGGGGTATTGCGTGTAGATTGATGAGGGGATTCTTTTTTTAATCCAGGTTGTAACGTAACAAAATATGGAAAAAGTGAAGGGGTCTGAATACTTTCCGAATGCACTGTAGATGTCCTAGCCTACCTCTTTCAGGTAATAAATTCAATGCAGTATTAGTCTTTTCTTCAGCTAATTAATGATGGGTTACTAAGCCTCTAACTTATAGCCTCGGTCTCTTGCGCAATACGCACGCACCTGTGCTCCGCTGGCCTCTCCTTAAAAAACACTCCTTACACCTTGGAGTCCCATGCAGGAAAAGCTACACTAGAATAGCTTGCTGGACATGGTTCATTTTAGCATTTCTTATACTAATAGACTATTCGAAGAGGGAACGCAAGCTCTTGTTTGCTGAATGTTAAATACAGCAGCCAATAGAACTCACTTGTAGTTTGAAAGAAGAGCGAACACAGCATGGCGGTAGGCTATAGCAGTTATGTATTCAGACCCATAACCATTCAATCTTCGTGAAGAGAAGTGAGAGCCTTCTGCATCTAATTCTAGTCCTGTATTATTCAGGGCGGTTATTAGAATGACAGAGATAAGGACAACAAAACATATTTCATTTAACTGTTGAAAGCGAGGAAGGAATGAAGCAACAATAGAGAGAGAAAGAGGAGGTAAGCTAATAACATTAGGGGAAATATTATGAAAGGTGTATATATATGCATCAGCCAACTAATTCCACAAATAGCCCTTATGGTATTTCAAAAGTAAAATCTAATTCGCTAGCCGATACTTGTAACTTCGTAGGCAGCATGTGCTCCACCAGAATCGCATGTTCTCTTCATCATGGTTTGAACGATGCATAATTCCAGTCCATATATTACAATACAGTACAGTAATACAGTTCACATTAAAAAAAGATTAGCCTGCTGGAGCTAGTTTCATGTATTTACCCAAGAGGACATATAGCTATTTACATCTATGAGCTTCTATGTTTATCTGTCGTGCGTAACCTATATCATATATGTTTTTGGATAACGGCACAATCATTTGGACTTTTTAGAGCTTGGGCTCACTAAATGTCTTTAATGTAGGACTCATAAAATGTATTTAATGTAGGGCTCATAAAATGCCTTTAATGTAGGGCTCACTAAATGCCTTTAATGTAGGGCTCACTAAATGCCTTTAATGTAGGCTCAGGTAGCATCAGGCTTGAATTTTCGATCAAATCTCTAATCTAATTCAGATATAGGCCCATTTATATGCTTTATAATACTTTTGAATGACACTTCTGGTTTTGGCCGGAAATGCCGGGTTATGAGGGAGAAAGTCGATTTATTCTCTGGATGGAACATTTGTAAAATACCGGAAAAATACTCAACACTAATCTCACCTAAATAAACAGCAGATTATGGAGGAGTCAATGTATTGAGGAAGGGCTGCCGTCTGATCCCTAAGCCCAGCACAGATGGACCCCAGTCAGTCTTGACTCCCAGCTAGACTGAGACGCAGAAGGTTTATGGTTCCGTGGCTTAGAAGATTTCACAGTGGACCCCAGAAAAGTTTACAGTGGTGGCGACGGGTAGTGGGCTCCAATCAAACACAGCTGTCTGACGATCATGATAACATTTATCTGTCTTTCAGCAACATTAATTATGGGAGCTGTGGTGATTATTCACTGTCAGGTTACATGACAAGAGACAATATCCTTAGCGTATTGCAAAAAACAATACTAGCAAAGGATAATGGGAATGTAATCTTTTCAAGATGAACTGTTTTAAAGCCGTCCATAAAAGGGAGGAGTTTTACAGCAATTTTACTGGCTTGAGGAGATGAAAGTTTAGACAAGTTGTATCAGGTCTTTCTGAGTACTGGCCAAGTATTGTCAGATAGCCTAATTGGACCATTGTTCCTTTCGCCAGACAACAATGTATTTTATCGCACTGTCCTTTTCACAGTTCCTATTGTGTCCTATTTGAGAATGGCCGCTCATTGGTGTGTAGTGTGGGCTAAGCTAGCTTCACATTCTCAGCCAGTGGGTGTGTGCATCCAACAGGTACCCCAGCCTAAGACAGGCCATCTATTCCTGCTAGGGTACAGTGTGTTGTGACCTATTTCTATTCTTTCCCCTGAGACTGCATTCTCAGCTCTAAGCCTCTGGTTGATAGCCAAACAATGGAAGCCAGAACTGCCTTAATGAGGAGAGAGAGGAGGCTCAGCTAATTATGGCACCCCCCCTCCATCTTCTCTGTATCCCCCTCCCATCTCCCTCCCTCCCTCCATCTCAACACAGTACAGTATGGGGGTAGAACTCAGCCCAGTAGCTAGCTGTCAGACGGTCGTGGGAGAAATGAAGCTGGTTTTTCCTGGACACTGTCCAACGGGAACATGGAAATTGCCCAAATCGCACCGTGGCAAGTGAGGGGGAAGAGAGAGAGAGAGTGATGGGTGGTCAGAGCGAGAGAGTGAGCGAGAGTGTGAGAAAGTCTTAGGAATGAGAGGGAGAAGGAGAGGACAACATAATAAGTGAAAGAGAACAAAAGGGAAAGTGTTAGCATGAACATGAAGGAGAGTGTGCGAGAGAAATTAAAACGCAAATATAGATGTGTATATAAGAGAAAGCAAGACATAGCTAGTGAGAAATGTTGTGAAAGTGAGAGAGAGGAGAGAGGAGAGAGGAGAGAGAGAGAGAGAGAGAGAGAGAGAGAGAGAGAGAGAGAGAGAGAGAGAGAGAGTGTAGGGTGGGCTTCTAAGTCTCTGAGCTGAGCTCACTAAAGAGTAGAGGTGTTGTGAGTGTCTTGGCTATTCTCTGCTGGAGCGGAACCAGGGCGCAGCAGCAAAGTGGGCCCTTGCTGGACGCTTCAATCACAGGCAGCCAGAGCCTCGGGCAAACTTGGCCAATTAGCCGCACACTGCCGTTGACCCCCAGCTTCATTAAGGCACCCTGGCTCAGCGCAGGGCGGCCAGGAGGGAGAGCTCACTGTCAACACACATAGGCCATACCAGACCCTCACACAGGGGCAAAACACACACACACACACAAGCCTCACCCTGTCTCTCCCATCCCCAGTGGGGTTAGACTCCCAGCAGGGGAAGGGGCAGAGTCTCTCTCTATCTCGAGGCTGACGAAGTGGAGGTGGCTCCTCTCCCAAGTGTCATACAGAGGGAGGCGGCTGATCATCAACAACTTGGCGGTATATTCCTTATGGCATAAATTGGCCGCTCTCTGCTGGAGTCATGTGGGAGGGGCCACCACCGTTGAGAAGGGTGCTTGAGCAACCACAGGGGGAGGGGCCACCCCCGTTTCCACCCCTACAAGTGACAGCAGAGACTTACATGCCGGTTCCCTCCAGCCAACATCAGCAACAACAACGAACAGACAAAGAGACAGCTCTCTCTGACCCCCCCCCCCCCCCCCCTCGCCCTCTGACAAGAGACAGAGGGAGTCAGGGGAGAGGGAGGTGAGGTTCAGAGCTTGCCGGGTCTGACTGGTTTGGGTCTCTCTGTGGAAGAGAGATTTCTAAATCCCTCCATCCCAGTCCGCACAGCAGAGGTCTGTGGTGTAGAGCAGACCAACACCGCAGACTATACAGCACACACCCGGTGTACAGCCGACACAATGTACTGTGTTACTTTGGTGGTCTGGGGAGAGTTGGGATGTCTGTGTGTGTGTGTGTGTGTGTGTGTGTGTGTGTGTGGGGGAGGGGGTTGTATGTGTTTGTAGTGAGTGTTGTGTAGTGTGCATCGACACGAGACCGACTTACGTCAGACTTGGTAGTAACATCAGTAGCATTCTCCCTCTCCCCGGTGGAGTAAGGTAGCGGTTTCTCTCCTCTCAGATTACACTTCGATCAGTCTAAAGTAGTGTTTGTGCGCCGCCCGCGATCGTAGCAATCACTGCTGTCAGAGCCCAGGCATGCTTGGATGGAGAAGAGATACCGCTTTTATTTAAAACAAGCCAAGGGTAAAAGATCAATGGTCCATTTGAGCCACGGATGGAGGGAAAGTTCACAAACATAGTGGAGATTATGAGAGGGTAAGGCGGCGGGGGATGCTGGGAGACGAGGCGGCAGGGGAGGGGACGAGGAGGGTGGGGCGGGGAGGCGAGAGCGGCCTCCATCTAGCTCATACGGGTGCTAGTGGCTTATTGATCTGTGAGACATAGAGCTCAGAGCCATTCATCACAGGCCACTCAGGCCCTTAGATAACTCCTCTGATAAGGCCCTGCCTGCCTCGGCCGAGCAGCTGCAACCCACTACATCCATTATTCCTCACTATACCCAGAGGCTGGGGCAGAGGCTGGGGATGCGGCTGGGGAATATTGGGCTGGGGGTATACGGATGGGGCTGGTGTTGGGGTTGGGGCTGAACAGCACTGCTCTTGTTTGCTCATGTTGGAGGGAAAAAACAGGGCTCCATTGTTTCCAGTCCTTCCCCAAACAGCATTAGCAAAGCTGTTTTATAGCAGATAGCACACAGCGAAGCGACAGCCAGTTCCTAAAACTGCTGAGTGTGTGTGTGTGTGTGTGTGTGTGTGTGTGTGTGTGTGTGTGGAGTAGGAGTCACAGACTGGGCAGGTGGGGATAAGCCATAATGAGCCAAACAGGGAGGGAGGGAGAAAAAGAGGCAGGGGGTCGGTGAGAGGGAGAAAGAGAGAGATGGAGGAAGATAGAGGGTGTGTGTGTGTGTCTGTGTGAGAGTGAGAGAGAAAGAGAAAGAGGGAGCCAGAGAGCAGGCCCCAAAAGAGCAATTACAGGAGAAGGTGTGGGCCTGGCCCCGAGGCCCAGTTTGAAACACCCCTACCACAGCCAGACAGACACATCCACAGCACTGGAGAATTCATCAAACTCAACCCCTTACAATAGAGGTCAAATGCCAGGAAGATAGAGAGGGAGATACACTCTCTCTAGGCTGAGTAAGGTAGAGAGAGAGAGAGAGAGAGAGAGAGAAGCAAGCAGAGAAAGCAAGTAGGGTGTGGGAGTATTTTCTGAAACTAAAAGCCTATACCTCTTCCAAAAACATGACCATGCATTGGCTCCCTCACTTTCCTTCAAAACATTGCCTAAATCCAAACTCATTCTCACAGCAATAGATTCCCGAAAAAACATAGATCGAACATCGCAGATGAGGTCAGAGCAAATTTGAAGTCAGTTGTGATCGCGTGGAGGCTGCGAAACAATCCAGAAGTCTTCCGTAAGACGCTGGACAGCTTCACTCTATGGTGCCTGTCACACAGGAGATTGAGATCGCTTCTGAAGGCAACCGTCTCCACCTCTCCTTCTATTCCCCCCCACCGTGAGTCACATCGCAGAGAGAGAGATGAGAGAGAAATGAGAGAGAGAGAAAGCGAGAGGGAGGGAGAGAAATTAGAAAGAGCGATGAGAGAGATGTGCAAACAGATAAAGGGGGAAATTAAATTAAGAGAAAAGTTCCCACACCGGTATGCACCATTGATTTCCTATTCTCTTGGAAACATTTAATGAGCTTAAATAGGAGCCTTGTTTGACAGAGATAGAGAGAGAGAGAGAGGAGCCTCCCAGTGAGAGGGAATCGTTCAGTGGCCGTGACGGCTAGGAGAGGAGGAAGAGCAGGAAGAGAGGAGAAGAAGAGAACGTGTACGAAGGTGTCTGTATGACTGCTAGGAGAGGGGAAGATGAGGTAGAGGAGGAGGTAGAGGACGTGTACGAAGGTGTCTGTATGACTGCTAGGAGAGGGGAAGATGAGGTAGAGGAGGAGGTAGAGGACGTGTACGAAGGTGTCTGTATGACTGCTAGGAGAGGGGAAGATGAGGTAGAGGAGGAGGTAGAGGACGTGTACGAAGGTGTCTGTATGACTGCTAGGAGAGGGGAAGATGAGGTAGAGGAGGAGGTAGAGAACGTGTACGAAGGTGTCTGTATGACTGCTAGGAGAGGGGAAGATGAGGTAGAGGAGGAGGTAGAGGACGTGTACGAAGGTGTCTGTATGACTGCTAGGAGAGGGGAAGATGAGGTAGAGGAGGAGGTAGAGGACGTGTACGAAGGTGTCTGTATGACGGCTAGGAGAGGGGAAGATGAGGTAGAGGAGGAGGTAGAGGACGTGTACGAAGGTGTCTGTATGACGGCTAGGAGAGGGGAAGATGAGGTAGAGGAGGAGGTAGAGAACGTGTACGAAGGTGTCTGTATGACTGCTAGGAGAGGGGAAGATGAGGTAGAGGAGGAGGTAGAGGACGTGTACGAAGGTGTCTGTATGACTGCTAGGAGAGGGGAAGATGAGGTAGAGGAGGAGGTAGAGAACGTGTACGAAGGTGTCTGTATGACGGCTAGGAGAGGGGAAGATGAGGTAGAGAAGGAGGTAGAGGACGTGTACGAAGGTGTCTGTATGACTGCTAGGAGAGGGGAAGATGAGGTAGAGGAGGAGGTAGAGAACGTGTACGAAGGTGTCTGTATGACTGCTAGGAGAGGGGAAGATGAGGTAGAGGAGGAGGTAGAGGACGTGTACGAAGGTGTCTGTATGACTGCTAGGAGAGGGGAAGATGAGGTAGAGGAGGTAGAGAACGTGTACGAAGGTGTCTGTATGACGGCTAGGAGAGGGGAAGATGAGGTAGAGGAGGAGGTAGAGGACGTGTACGAAGGTGTCTGTATGACTGCTAGGAGAGGGGAAGATGAGGTAGAGGAGGAGGTAGAGAACGTGTACGAAGGTGTCTGTATGACTGCTAGGAGAGGGGAAGATGAGGTAGAGGAGGAGGTAGAGGACGTGTACGAAGGTGTCTGTATGACTGCTAGGAGAGGGGAAGATGAGGTAGAGGAGGAGGTAGAGAACGTGTACGAAGGTGTCTGTATGACTGCTAGGAGAGGGGAAGATGAGGTAGAGGAGGAGGTAGAGGACGTGTACGAAGGTGTCTGTATGACTGCTAGGAGAGGGGAAGATGAGGTAGAGGAGGAGGTAGAGAACGTGTACGAAGGTGTCTGTATGACGGCTAGGAGAGGGGAAGATGAGGTAGAGGAGGAGGTAGAGGACGTGTACGAAGGTGTCTGTATGACTGCTAGGAGAGGGGAAGATGAGGTAGAGGAGGAGGTAGAGAACGTGTACGAAGGTGTCTGTATGACTGCTAGGAGAGGGGAAGATGAGGTAGAGGAGGAGGTAGAGGACGTGTACGAAGGTGTCTGTATGACTGCTAGGAGAGGGGAAGATGAGGTAGAGGAGGAGGTAGAGGACGTGCGACGGTTTCAGATGAGTAGATGTGTGAGTTGAGACAGATGCTGGGGAAATGGTCCATGGTGAGAGCATTACTAGGCTTGCCTGTTGACAACCAGACATGGAGAAAGGGGGAGGGTGTGATAGGCTGTAAGAAGTTTGTTGATAAAAAAAATATATCTTTATAAATATATATCATTTAAGTTTCATTCATTGGTGTTCAGGTGACCGTAGCTGAGGTGGTCAGAATCAGGGCATGTCAACAAAGCCTCTCACACAAGGAGCTTGTTCTAAATACAGATGCCATGACAACCCAGTGATTGACAGGCATTGGCCCTCAATTGCATCATCCACTGTTCACTTCCTATGGGGAACTAGACATTCACCGGAGCCCTCAACAGAGCCCTAGTGCATGGCGCCCATCATGTTTCCAACCTCCCCACTCACTTTCTCTCCCTCCCTGTGGTGGGTTGTTATACTCCCTCCACACCACTTCACACAGGCCACGGTCCAGAAGAGAGGAACTCCTCTGCTCTACAATGTGCCACTGATGAGGTCCCTACTGGGAACCCAGGCCCAGGCAGATCCTTTATGAAGTCGTCTGGAGGGGGGAATGTATTCAGGGTCGCACCAGTCTTTGAGGTGGTGATAATAGAGTGAGTCGTCAGACAGGGCTGCACACGGCCACCACAGGGGTTCCGTCTCTGAGTGCAGGGGAAGTGGAGTGGATAGACGGAGAGAAGAGGCCTACGAGCTGGCTGGCTCAATGTTGAAAAGTTGTAGTGTTCTCGGTACAGGCCAGACCACAAGGTATAGCAAGGATGACTGACAAAAGGACTGTGTGATTGGACGTGTGTGCGCGCTACTAGTCAGAGTGTATGTGTGTGTGTGTTTGTGTGTGTGTGTGTGTGTGTGTGTGTGTGTTTGTGTGTGTGTGTGTGTGTGCCTGCCTGCCTGGCTGCCTGCCTGCCTACGCTACTGCTTAGAGTGAGTGTGTTTATGCATGTAAGTACGCATGAGACAGCAGTAACATTACTGTATTACGTTGTCTGTTTATCAGCTTAGTTCCGTTTTTTCAGCCTAACTCCACGATTTTCAGACACTGCACTTGATGAATTTATGAAATTGCTCCTTCCAATTATTGGTAAACATGCACCTGTTAAGAAACTGACTGTGAGAACTGTTGAGGCTCCATGGTTTGATGAGGAATTGAAAAACTGTATGGTTGAAAGAGATGGGGCAAAAGGAGTGGCTAATAAGTCTGTCTGCACGTCGGACTGGCTGACTTGCTGCAAATTCAGAAATGATGTGACTAAACTCAACAAAAAGAACAAGAAACTGTATTATGAATGCCAAGATCAATGATATAAAGAATGGTGATTTTATGGGGGAGTACTTTAAATGAAATTATGGGCAGAAAGACTAATTCAACTCCACCTTTTATAGAATCAGATGGCTTATTCATCACAAAATTACTTGATGTTGCCAATCATTTCAATGATTACTTCATCGGCAAAGTGCGCAAACGTAGGCAGTAAATGCCAACAACGAACAGTGAGCCATCGTACTCATGTATAAAAAAACAAATAATGAAAGAAAAGCATTGCAAGTTTGAATTTTATAAAGTTTTGTTAGTGTGGGAGAGGTGGACAAATGATTGTTATCGATCATTAATGACAAACCTGGCAGTGACAACTTAGATCGAAAGCTAATGAGGATGGTAGCAGACTCTATATCCACTCCTATCTGTCATATCTTTAATCTGAGCCTAGAGGAAAGTCTTTGTCCTCAGGCCTGGAGGGAAGCCAAAGTCATTCCGCTACCAAACAGTGGTAAAGCAGCCTTTACTGCTTCTAACAGCAGACCTATCAGCTTGCTGCCAGCTGTTAGAAAACTGTTGGAAAAAATAGTGTTTGACCAACTACAATGCTACTTCTCTGTAAACAAATTAACAACAGACTTTCAGCATGCTTATAGAGAAGGCCACTCAACATGTACTGCACTGACACAAATGACTGATGATTGGTTGAAAGAAATTGATAATATGAGGACTGTGGGAGCTGTACTGCTAGATTTCAGTGCAGCCTTTGATATTACTGACCATAACCTGTTGTTGAGAAAACGTACATGTTATGGCTTTTCAACCTCTGCCATATTGTGGATTCAGAGCTATCTAATATAACTCAGATGGTTTTCTTTAATGGAATCTCCTCTAATGTAAAACATGTCAAATGTGGTGCACCGCAGGGCAGCTCTCTATTCCTTTCTAAGTTTACCAATGACCTGCCTCTGGCATTAAACAAAGCCTGTATCCATGTATGCTGATGATTCAACCATATACACGCATCAGCAACCACAGCTAATGAAGTCACTTAAACCCTTAACCAAGAGTTGTAGTCTGTTTGGTTTTGCAGTGGGTGTCCACTAATAAACTGGTCCTGAACATCTCCAAAACGAAGATCATTCTATTTGGTACGAATCATTCCCTAAGTTCTAGACCTCAGCTGAATCTGGTAATGAATGGTGTGTCTGTTGAACAAGTTGAGGAGACTAAATGACTTGCCCTTACCTTAGATTGTAAACTGTCATGGTCAAAACATATAGATTCAATGGTTGTAAAGATGGAGAGAGGTCTATCCATAATAGATGCTCTGCTTTTTTGACACCACACTCCACAAAGCAAGTCCTGCAGGGTCTAGCTTTATCTTATTTTGATTATTATCCAGTCATATGGTCAAGTGCTGCAAGAAAGCCCTAGTTAATCTGCAGCTGGTCCAGAACAGAATTGCACGTCTTGTTCTTCATTGTAATCAGAGGGCTAATATTAATACTATGCATGCCAGTCTCTCTTGGCTAATAGTTGAGGAAAGACATTAATAAGAAACATGAATGTGTTGGAAATTCCATATTGTTTGCATAGTCAACTTACACACATCACTGACACCAGACATGCCACCAGGGGTCTTTTCATAGTCCCCAAGTCCAGAACAAATTCAAGGAAACGTACAGTATTATACAGAGCCATGAGTGCATGGAACTCCCTTCCATCTTATATAGCGCACGTGAACAGAACCTGTTTCAAAAAACAAATAAAGCAACACCTCACGGCACAACGCCTCTCCCCATGTGACCTACTTGTTGTGTGTATGTACTGACGTGTATGTGTAACTGATAGATACACACACACACACTACATGTCAGTCTTTTGTCTGTAATGTATTTTTGGTTATGTGTCAGACACCAGTAAGACTATCTGTGTCCATCGGCGTCGGCTAATGGGGATCCTAATAAATCAAATCTTTCCTCTCTGAATACCTTACCAGAGACAGATGTCATCATAATAAGAATTTGGTGGGTGCTTATCTTTATTTATTTGCACACTTGTGTATTAATACACACTGGGAATTGGAAATGTGTTTTTTGCATGTCCCAAGAATGGGGTCAACAACGACCCTGGAGCAATTAGGGTTAAGTGCTTTGCTCAAGGGCACATTGACAGATTTATTCACCTTGTTGGCTCGGAGATTCAAACTAGCGCTCTGTCGGTTACTGGCCCAACACTAACTGCTAGGCTACCTGCCGCCCATATGTAGGCTGTAGGATGGCGTGCAGCAGTGTGGGTGGAGGTTTTGCAGTGCCTGCATAGGTTTGGCCAGGCGGTCATCTGTGAGTCGCTGAATGTTCTCTCAGAGATGACCTATAATCCTCTGGGCCCAGCTTTTCAAAAATTATCTATCCGGATTTCGGGCTATCGGATAGGATAAAATGCATAGAAATAGGATGAATAGAATGTGACTCTCCATTCAATGAATTGCTTTGTCCGTTCTATTTATTCTACACCAGGCGGTGTCAGAAGAAGGCCCTAAAAATGGTCAAAGACTCCAGCCACCCTAGTCATAGACTGTTCTCTCTGCTACCACAAGGCAAGCGGTACCGATGCACCAAGTCTGGAACCAACAGGACCTACCCCCAAGCCGTAAGACTGCTAAATAGTTAGTCCGGGTAGCTATTGGTTAACTCTTTAACTATCTGCATTGACCCTTTTTGCACTAACTATTTTGACTCATCACATACACTGCTGTTAATGTTTATTATCTATCCTGTTGCCTAGTCACTTTATCCCTACCTATATGTACATATCTACCTCGATTACCTCGTGCCCCCGCACATCAACCCCGTGTATAAAGCCAAGTTATCGTTACTCACTGATTATTTATTCCTTGCCTTCTTATTTTTCTATTATCTCTATTGTTTTCTCTCTGCATTGTTGGGAAGGGCCTGTATCTAAGCATTTCACTGTTTGTCTACACCTGTTGTTTACCAAGCACGTTACAAAGAACATTTGATTTGATTCATCATATTCGAATGCCAAAATCCAGATAGATTACTTTTGAGAAACTGGGCCCTGGTGATTAATTACAGTGGGTTAGGATGAGAGCCTCACATCCAGCCCACATGGGAATGTCCCTTTCTACAACTCCACTCACACGCACACATACAGACAGGAACCAGAAGTGACAGACTTGGCCCAGGAAGTCAGGAACACACATCATGGGAAACTACCTGGAAAAACAGAACAGAAACGGGCCTTGTCTTTCCCAGTCACTGAAACCACTTATACAGTGCAGTCCGTAAATATTGGGACAGAGAAGCATTTTTTCTTATTTTGTGTCTATACTCCAAAAGTTTGGATTTCAAATCAAACATTGACTATGAGGTTAAAGTACAGCTTTCATTTGAAGGTTTTCCCATCCATATCGGGTGAACCATTTACAAATGACAGCAGTTTTTGTACATGTTCCCCCCATTTCAGGGGAGCAAAAGTATTATGATAAACTCACTTAAATATGTGTTTTAAAGTAATAAAACGTTTAGTATTTGGTCCCATATTCATTGCACACAATGAATGACTACATCAAGCGTGATTATTGTCCAGTATTTTGCTGTTTGTTTTGGTTGTGTTTCAGATTACTTTGTGGCCAATATAATTGAAAGGTAAATAATGTAGTGTCATTTTGGAGTCAATTTTATTGTAAATAAGAATAGAATATGTTTCTGAACACTTCTACGTGAATGTGGATGCTACCATGACTACGGATAATTCTAAATGAAGAGTGAATAAAAAATAATAAAAAATATTTAACCTTTATTTAACCAGGTAGGCTAGTTGAGAACAAGTTCTCATTTGCAACTGCGACCTGGCCAAGATAAAGCATAGCAATTCAACACATACAACAACACAGAGTTACACATGGAATAAACAAAACATAGTCAATAATACAGTAGAACAAAACAACACAAAAAGTCTATGTACAGTGAGTACAAATGAGGTAAGATAAGGGAGTTAAGGCAATAAAAAGGCCATGGTGGCGAAGTAATTACAATATAGCAATTACACACTGGAATGGTAGATGTGCAGAAGATGAATGTGCAAGTATAGATACTGGGGTGCAAAGGAGCAAGATAAATAAATAAATACAGTATGGGGATGAGGTAGGTAGATAGATAGATGGGCTGTTTACAGATGGGCTATGTACAGGTGCAGTGATCTGTGAGCTGCTCTGACAGCTGGTGCTTAAAGCTAGTGAGGGAGATAAGTGTTTCCAACTTCAGAGATTTTTGCAGTTCGTTCCAGTCATTGGCAGCAGAGAACTGGAAGGAAAGACGACCAAAGGAGGAATTGGCTTTGGGGGTGACCAGTGAGATATACCTGCTGGAGCGCGTGCTACAAGTGGGTGCTGCTATGGTGACCAGTGAGCTGAGATAAGGTGGGGCTTTACCTAGCAGAATCATTAATAGAGATAAAGTTAGACGGACAAATATCATACCCCCAAGACATGCTATCCTCTCACCATTACAATAACAGGGGAGGTTAGCATTTTATATCATACCCCCAAGACATGCTATCCTCTCACCATTACAATAACAGGGGAGGTTAGCATTTTATATCATAACCCCAAGACATGCTATCCTCTCACCATTACAATAACAGGGGAGGTTAGCATTTTATATCATACCCCCAAGACATGCTATCCTCTCACCATTACAATAACAGGGGAGGTTAGCATTTTATATCATACCCCCAAGACATGCTAACCTCTCACCATTACAATAACAGGGGAGGTTAGCATGTCTAGGGGTTATGATATTTGTGCGTCTGTAACTTTCTCACTCATCATTATTCCCGATTCATTCAGGATTATCCATAATCATGGTACAGTAGCATCCACATTAATGTAGAAGTGTTTTACACTTTTTATTCTTATTTACAAGAAAAATGACTCCAAAATAACGCGACATTATTTACCATCCATTTCTACTGGGTACATAATCATCTGAAACACAACCAAAGCAAACAGCAATAGTCATTGTTTGATTTCAAATCCAAACTTTTGAAGTACAGAGCCAAAAGAAGAAAATATGCTTTCCTGTCCCAATAATTACAGAGGGCACTGTACTCTATACTTCTCTTGAAGGCTAGAATAGGACAGATAATTCCAACCATACTCGATCTATCTGTCTATTCAACCAGTGGGGAGAGGATCTATATTGGATAAAAGCTGATATAATTGGCCATGCTACTCTCTCCTAACTGAATTGTCTCTCGAGAATGTGCTTTGTGTGTCTGTCTGTCTGCTGGAGTGTGTGCGTGCGTGTGTTTCTTCTCGTCCGTCCGTCTGTCTGCTGGAGAGGGTAGTTATTAGACAGCCCAGCAGCAGGTCCCTCCTGATGTTCTAACCACCTCCATTTGCACGGTGGCGGGTAGCCGCATCGACATCGGTGGGTAGCCGGGTACATTAAACAGACAGGATAATCAACCATACAGGAAGCTAGCGGTTGCTGTGGCTGAGCCCAGAGACTGGCGGCTTTTACCACTCGACTTCTACAGTAACAGGCTAACAGCCCCCATTAGGACTCAATTATCCCAGTCCTCACTGAGGAACAATATAACCTCCTCAGACAAAGTCCATCAGACATCATCAGCCGCCAGCCAAGCCCACAAACACAAAAGAGCTGCTTAAACCAGGCTGATGTAAGAAGGGCTATATAAATACATTTGATTTGAAACCAGGCCCACTGTGTGTTACACCACTGGCTATGTTCAATACTATAATACTGTACCACTAAAAGGCAGAGAAAATGATACAGAACACATGGTGATGATCCTAATTAACATAATTGTCACATATACTCCCTCTCTGGCCTCTAGGTCACCAGACTGCTGATTATTACGCACGCCTGTCACCATCGTCACGCACACCAGCGCTTAGTGACACTCACCTGGACTCCATCAACTCCTTGATTACCTGCCCTATATATGTCACTCCCTTTGGTACCCTCCCCAGGAGTTATTGTTTCGGTATCTGTTTCATGTCGGTGCGCTGTTCGTGTTTCTTGTTTTGTTCAAATTCGTTTATTTATTAAATGTATTCACTTCCTGAACTTGCTTCCCGACTCTCAGCGTACATTGTTCCAATAGTAGTATTCATTTAACCCTTCCCTTATGTTCCGGGTCAATTTGTCACACCCTGATCTGTTTCACCTGTCTTTGTGAATGTCTCCACCCCCTTCCAGGTGTTGCCAGTTCGTTTTATTTCGTCAAGCCTACCAGCGTTCTTCCCTCTGCTCCTGTCTCTCGATTGTTCCTGTTTTCTAGTTTTCCTGGTGTTGACCGTTCTGCCTGCCCTGACCCTGAGCTTGCCTGCCGTCCTGTACCTTTGCCCCACCTATCTGAATTTCTGACCTCTGCTTGCCCTTGACCTGCCTTTTGCCTGCCCATGTTCGATTAATAAACTGTTGTTACTTCGACGTTGTCTGCATCTGGGTCTTACCTGAAACGTGATCAAATGTATGACCTTGATGTACTTAATGTACTTAAATTGACCCAGAACATTGACTGACTGTACCATAGTGCACTTTAGCAAACAGCCCAAAAAGTAGCAAAGCACCAAGGTGTTGTTTAGGGGAGGACTTACTGTAGTGTCTCATTTCAGCACATTTCTCTGGAGTCCGGATGGCCAGAGAGAAGGAGAGGGACAACAGAACAATACGAGGGATGCTGCTTGTCCCTGTGGTCATTTACGATGTGCTGGCAGAGGGAGAGCCAGATAAGAGTTTGGATCACTGCCACCGTGTGGTTGTCTCCCGCTCTGGAATTGACCTTCCATCAATCCCAGGCAGAGGACGAGCCAGGCAACTCGATTTGAGCGCAAGACGAGATTTTGTGATACAATGACCTCCAAGAGAATGTGTCAGTGCATAGTGGTCACACACATACACACAGAGAGTATACACAGTGTAGAAAACATGATAAACACATTCCTAATATTGATTTGCACCCCCGTTTGCCCTCAGAACAGCCTCAATTCATCGGGGCATGGACTCTACAAGGTGTTGAAAGCGTTCCACAGGGATGCTGGCCCATGTTGACTCCAATGCTTCCCACAGTTGTCAAGTTGGCTGGATGTCCTTTGGCTGGTGGTCCATTCTTGATACACATGGGAAACTGTTGCGAGTGAAAAACCCAGCAGTGTTGCAGTTCTTGACACACTCAAACCGGTGCGCCTGGCACCTACACCATACCCTGTTCAATGGCACTTCAATATTTTGTCTTGCCCATTCACCCTCTGAATGGCACACATACACAATCAATGTCTCAATTGTCTCAAGTCTCAAAAATCCTTCTTTAACCTGTCTCCTCCCCTTCATCTACACTGATTGAAGTGGATTTAACAAGTGACATAAATAAGGGACCATAGCTTTCATCTGGATTCACCTGGTCACTCTGTCATGGAAAGAGCAGGTGTTCCTAATGTTTTGTACACTCAGTGTATACACAGACGTGTGCAAAGAAACACAAACGTCCACACATACACAACCATTCATACACAGACTCACACAAAGCGTGGCAGGTATGCATTCAATACCCTCCCTCCCTCCCTCCCTCCCTCCACACACACACACACACACACACACACATTCCGGAACTCCCCTAATCCCAATCTGTCCCTCACCTTGTGTTCTGGCCCTGAAAATGAGTCCATACTCCTGAGAGCCACGGGAGAGAGCGAGCGAGCGATGGTAACGAGGGGAGGGAGAGAGCGAGCGAGCGATGGTAACGAGGGGAGGGAGAGAGAGAGCGTGTCAGGAAGTAGATTATTTCTGCTGAGCGCCATCTGGAAGTTGCAAGGTAGATAAACAATGACAGGAGCTGCATCCCATCTCATCTCCCAAACCGGTCGACACACACACACACACACACACACACACACACACACACACACACACACACACACACACACACACACACACGAACGCGCGAAGGCACAAATGTAATGCACAGCCGCCATCGCCGGCGCTCTTGCTCACCACGCCAAGGATTGTCAGGGATTCTGGGCTTATCAATCGGCGGCCAGATACCAACTGGAACGGCAGAGCAAACAAAAGGGACAGGGGAAAAACTACGGTAATTTCAGGCAACAATGAGAACACAAATGGGATGATGTCAGAAAGCTATTCTTTCAGCAGCCGTGTATTTAATCTGGTCAAGCCTCCCCAAATCTCTGCAATCTCTCCAGTGAGCAGAGAGGGAGAGAATCAGCCAGCCAATCCCCCAAAATAGGAACTTGGTATGGAATTGGATAAGGGATATGGACGGTTAGCACTGTGCTAAGCAAGGAAAGTGCAGGCTGTCTGCTGCTGCATTACTGGATGGGGAATCTGGTTAACACAACCACGAAAAGCATTACTGTAGCTTGCACAATGAGGCCTGAAGCAATGCTTACTACAGGATTCCATGCTTCTAAAGCCAACACGCAAGGGCAACAGCTGGAGCTACGATCCCCATCGGAGACTGTCTGTAGGGTGGGCTGGGGGTTGGGTGGGCTGTGGTAGGATGAGCCTGGGGTGAGCCTGTCACAGGAGCCATGCCATGGGGGAAGTATGGAGATAGAGGGGAAGGGAAGAGATAGAGAGGGGAGGTGGACAGGGTGTTGGTGAGACAGTGACAGGGCCCCTCAGGCAGCAAGGAGGAACCGCACCTGAATCCTGAACGCAACTCAGTTCAACTCAGCCTCTCTCTCTCTCCAGACTCAGCCACGTGGCAGCTGGCCTCTTCTACTCCAATGGCCCTGATGCAGTGACGAGGGAGTCATGTGGCTGGGCTGAGACGGGGAAGGAGGGGGAGGTTGACAAATGAGCCTGGTCAGGTAACATCCACAAACGTGGAGGGGTGGAGGGAAGGGGGGGGGGGGGGGGGGGGGGTCTGTCGGCTCATATCGGATCATCCGCAGAAATCTGTGGGCCGATTGCAAAGCGGTCTGGTCAGGGGAGACTTTAAAACCTCCCTCCGTAGGTCTGTTAGCGATTCTGATTGAGAAGACAACGGAGAGAGGGGAGTCAGGGAGGACTCTCCCTGGGAAGGTTTTCACTGAGATAGATCTAATGAAACAGAACAGGGACGACAAGCAGGAAGAAAAGCTTGCCATGTCCCAAACGGCAGCCTATTCACCACATGGGCCTATGGGCCCTGGTCAAAAGTAGTGAACTACATAGCAATTAGGGTTCAATTTCGGACCTGGCCCCCGTCTGTACTCACGGAAAGCGTGGGAATTTGGGCCGGGTGCATCACATATTTATACCTTGACGGACGAGAAGGAAAAGGAGAAAAGGAAAGCGTATAGCAAGGCTGAGAGAAGAAGCCCAAATCTGAACTGAGAGAATAGATCCCTGTTTGAGCACGTCTCAGTGTGGAGGAAGAGTTTCTCTGGCCCATGTTTGGGAGCAAAAGACTCAGTCTATAATCGTGTTAAGGCTTTTGGCTAAACAAGTGTCCTCTCTTCTTCTGTATTTAGAGCTTGATGAATGCCCATTGTCTGGCTGTTATTCAACACAGCAGTCCCTACGCCAGGCAGGCACACACACACACACACACACACACACACACACACACACACACACACACACACACACACACACACACACACACACCAATTAGTACTACCAGCCAAGAATCAGCGTCACTGGTCTAACTACCTTAGGTAAACACAAACATCTTGGCATAAACTTGCTCTTGGCACATTTAAAAAAAGAAACATTTTATGTTCAAATCCTTCGCCAGAGGTCGTGAACAGTCCTCCCACTGTTGTCTCGTTATCCTTGCAATAGGCAATATTGTGCAGAGCAGCTCCGTTTATCTTCACTACCTTTAGAGAGCAGGGAATGATGATGAGTGTTACCGCTAACAGCAAAACATGTATCTTTCATGGCACACGTGTTCAGCCATTTGTTCTGTCGCTTCACTGAAACTGTATGAGAGACTCTGCAGCTACACAATAGACTAGAGGCCTCGACATCTCCTCCTCCTCCTCCTCCCTCGTCTCTCCACTCACTCGGAACCATTCAGCTTGAAGAGTGTGCTTTTTATGCACACCTCCATTTCCAACCCGTGAGCAGCACACCTTCATTAGCATACTGATGGTGATGGCGTACATCTAGCCTAGTCATAGCAACTCCGCTTACTAGACCTGAGATTATGTGCGGGTGGGGACTGAGGTTTGTTCACACTTGTTTTTATCGTCATTTAGCCTGTGTCATACCACAGTCATCCAAGACACACACATACACTCACCGGACACAATTACAGCATTCAGACACACACACACACACACACACCGGCCGTGATTACAGCACGCAAATACACACACACTCAGCGGACTGACTAATCACCCATCTGGAGCAGCCTTTTCCAGGGCTGGATGACAAAGCGCCCATCCCTACATATAGGTTAATGCCCTTGGATCAAACAGTTTAGCTCATATTACAGTGACGCGGGTCAGGGGGGCTGGTGACTGACCGGACAAGGAGAGCCACGGACATGGAGGAGGAAGTGGTGACATCACAGATAAGAATATGACTACACTGGCTCTGCAGGCGCTGCTGTCAAGGCCGTAGTACCTTTCCTCGAACTCAAAAACAGTCCAGAGTCAAGGGCAAGGAGAGGGTGAGCTGAGCCAGAACAGAACAGGAGAAAAAGCCATTTCCATGTGGCTAGTTTGTGAAGTGAAATACCCTCTGTGGCTAAACGGCTTTTCCTGCGAAAGCTCTGGTGTTGTATAAGTGCTGGTGCTAGCTAAGCAAACTAAGCTGACTGTTTCTGGCCGAGGCCCTTTGAAAACAGCCAGTAGAGTAATCCCAAAATGCCTTATACATTGTGAAGAGACTGGTTGTGCAACTAGGCTGTGCGCTGGGCTGATCCAGGTAAGACTGCTTGTTCTCTGTTGCCCCTGGCCCGGGCAGCTAGGCTCAAACTGGGATAACACTGGAACAGGGCCAGGGGGCCATTAGAGTGGAGAGAGGGACTGCATCCCAAATGGCATCCTATTCCCTATTTAGTGCGCTACTTTTGATTGTGGGCCCTGGTCAAACGTAGTGCACTCAATAGAGAATAGAGTGCCATTTTCAGACGCAACCAATGTCTGTCTGACACGGTAGTTGGAACATGACATTCTCAAAGACCAAGGAGGACTTTACGTGAGCCGGGCTCGAAGAGGCTATAGGGGAACTATAGGAGAGCCAGGCAGCTGTTTCATTCAACTTCTCAGATAACAAACACAGCCTCTCCAATTGGATATAGCCAGGCCTAACAAGCTGAAGGGCAGAGAGCAAGCTCGCATGCAAATCATTGTTTGATCCACGGTCGATGTGGCGGGACTGGGGTAAATCACTGACTCGCCTTCCTTAGTTGCCTGATTAGGACCCGCGGCCCGATATTATTGAGGAATGTCACCGTACATGCGGATGAGTAAATCAGACAACAAACGCTTCCCTTGAAATGCATGAAACTATGTTCAGGTGGTAAATATTCAAGGACAAAAAACATACTTCCGCGAGCGCTTGCCTTGTGCCATCAGTATATACCAGCTGACCGACTGTAATGGTGCCTAACCACATCATCTACTGGACTCAGTCACATGATCAGTGGCAGAGGGACACGGATTCTCCTCAGACAGGGAGGAGGAACCTTCAATACTCTGTTACCACAGCCACAAAGTCAAAATCGGCTATATCGTTAAAATTAAACAAATCAAAAATGAGCTTTTTGGTCTTAATTTAAGGTTAGGGCTAGGCATAAGGTTAGAAGAGTGGTTAATGTTAGGGTTAGGCATAAGGTTAGCAGTGTGGTTAATGTTAGGGTTAGGTTTAAAATCTGATTTTAAGAAGAGACATTTTAGAAATAGGCGAGGTTTATGACTTTGTGGCAACTAGTAACGACTGAAAAACCCTGACGAATGTCTAATAAGAGAGATTAGTGATTTGTGGAGCATCAAGACCACTAGTGTGTTGAAGTTGACTTCCCTAGTCATAACTCATATCACAGGACAACTCTCCTTATACTACAGAATGAATCTGCCTTTTCAGTCCTCCCAATACACGTTTTATCACATTAAAGAGTCCCAAATAAAAAAGGCTCTTGTTTTTTTCTGGTTTAATAAATGTATAGATGAGAGATGTATTTGCCATTTGGATCACTTCAAAGTGAGAAGTCATAAATGAGAGTTGAGTGACACGGAATAAATGTGTAATTTAGCTGACAAATGCAAGTCGTAATGGTGAATAATATTGTCTCCTGGCTGTCAGTCCATCTGTGCGTCTATCTGTCTGTGCGACAGCTGACGATAGGCCAAAGCAGGAGCGCAGATTTGAAAACACTGGTGGGTCTGTAATTACAAAGTTGCTTTGATGTTGCTATCTTAAGCTTCTGAATGAAAACTGGAATTGAGGTCGACTTTCATTCAGCAAGGGATTGAGAATATTTTCTTACTGCAACACTTGCTAGTTGGACCATATTTCAGACATCTCAGCACAACTAGTGCCAGCAGCATGTTGGACACTATGGATAATAATCGCGAAAGCCAGCTCTGTCTACTGGTATGTGAAGCTAGTTAGCTAATTTAGCTCTCTAGAAAACCGATAGATCCACACGATTGCTTGCAAATGTGCATAGCCTACCGGTGGGTGATTCGTCTACAGCCAAATAAACGTGCATACACTTGCAAACTTTGCTGGAGTTGCTAGCTTGCTAAGGTAATTGTTTTCCTCTTGGATGTGGAGTTTACTATTGCAACCTTTTGATGGAAAATTTATTCAATCCTATAGTTGTTGAGGGTCGACCTTTTCAAGTGTTTGCGCTGCTAGAGATCAAGCAGATAACGGCGCTACTGTTGCAACGCTTTAGGCGGCCTATATTGTTCAACTTGTCTATATACTGGAAAATATGAATACATTTTACTGCTGTAACATTCATAGCTGACTCCACTTGTAAATTGTCATTTTTTATCCAGTAGAGTAACCTACATGCTTGTTGTAGGCTATAAGCAAACAAGAACACCAGCTGTCTGAAAGCTGTCTGATATTGACTGATCGAAAGGTTGTTGGCCCAGTGGCCACTTGAGAACTTTCAGATAGAGTATGTTATGACGTCTTGCCTGGGTTCGGTTACATGATGTCTGACCTTCGTTCGGTTACATGTCGTCTTACCTGGGTTCGGTTACATGATGTCTGGCCTGGGTTCGGTTACATGATGTCTGGCCTGGGTTCGGTTACATGATGTCTGACCTGGGTTCGGTTACATGATGTCTGACCTGGGTTCGGTTACATGTCTGGCCTGGGTTCGGATACATGATGTCTGGCCTGGGTTCGGATACATGATGTCTGGCCTGGGTTCGGATACATGATGTCTGGCCTGGGTTCGGTTACATGATGTCTGGCCTGGGTTCGGTTACATGATGTCTGGCCTGGGTTCGGTTACATGATGTCTGGCCTGGGTTCGGTTACATGATGTCTGGCCTGGGTTCGGTTACATGATGTCTGGCCTGGGTTCGGTTAGATGATGTCTGACCTGGGTTCGGTTACATGATGTCTGACCTGGGTTCGGTTACATGATGTCTGACCTGGGTTCGGTTACATGATGTCTGACCTGGGTTCGGTTACATGATGTCTGGCCTGGGTTCGGATACATGATGTCTGGCCTGGGTTCGGATACATGATGTCTGGCCTGGGTTCGGTTACATGATGTCTGGCCTGGGTTCGGTTACATGATGTCTGGCCTGGGTTCGGTTACATGATGTCTGGCCTGGGTTCGGTTACATGATGTCTGGCCTGGGTTCGGTTACATGATGTCTGGCCTGGGTTCGGTTACATGATGTCTGGCCTGGGTTCGGTTACATGATGTCTGGCCTGGGTTCGGTTACATGATGTCTGGCCTGGGTTCGGTTACATGATGTCTGGCCTGGGTTCGGTTACATGATGTCTGGCCTGGGTTCGGTTACATGATGTCTGGCCTGGGTTCGGTTACATGATGTCTGGCCTGGGTTCGGTTACATGATGTCTGGCCTGGGTTCGGTTACATGATGTCTGGCCTGGGTTCGGTTACATGATGTCTGGCCTGGGTTCGGTTACATGATGTCTGGCCTGGGTTCAGTTACATGATGTCCCGCCTGGGTTCGGTTACATGATGTCCCGCCTGGGTTCGGTTACATGATGTCCCGCCTGGGTTCGGTTACATGATGTCCCGCCTGGGTTCGGTTACATGATGTCCCGCCTGGGTTCGGTTACATGATGTCTCGCCTGGGTTCGGTTACATGATGTCTCGCCTGGTTATGTTACATTATGTCTCGCCTGGGTTTGTTTTGTCATCCCGACAGTTGGATATTTCATAATCACAAATGACTTAAATGAGACTTGCTTAGTCTGGCTTTAAGATAAATATAATTGACATTGATTACCATCCAAATTATGTAAACATGTTCACAAATGGGCAATAAGTCTGTGATGACTTTTTCATAAAACATTTTTCTATAGGTTGTGTTACGACAGGCTCGTAACGCCCGGGCTGACAGTGCTTCTGTATGGAGTAGAGGTTCCCTGCCTTGAGCTGTGAGCTAGCCCTCTGCTTTGCTCTGAACAGCCTTCAACCGGTTTGGGAGGACGACTGACCATGCTGGCCTTACGGCACATGCCAAGAGTCGCCCCGCCCTGCGCCAAAAACAACACAGGTCCACATATGTGACCATAGATCACTCAATAGCCATCAAACCGTCGCGCTACGTGCTGTGAGCAAGCCCACCTTCGTAATTGGTTCCTCTGCAACCATTCCCACTCTGGATGACCAATATAAACAAGGCAATAATAATTGCCATCCAACCAAGACGCTAGATCCAGAATGTTGGAGAGGGTGAGTCATTCTCCCAAAGACAGAACATGAAAACATCCTGATCCAGAATGTTCTATGTTCTATACCTATAATCAGGACGGTATAAGATGGAGCTGAAAGAAAACATCCAAACAATGTAATCCTGTTTCAGACGAAGAGGGATTCTGCTGGTGGCGGTATGAGCTCACAGTGTCTGACTGTGGGTTGATTGCACACCTCCAGGTAAGAGCTCCCACTCGCTGTCGCACACACAGGGCTGTGAAACGGATCTAACGCCTCTGAACTCTGCTGAGAGAGAGAGAGGGCCAGAACCATATCATTACCACAGCCCACACTGGGAATCACATGAGAGGGTGTGTGTGTGGGTGTGTGTGTGTGTGTGTCAGGGGCCTGCTCTGGTCTGAACGGGTGCCATGGAGATGTTCGTCTAGCCAGAGTCAGTCAGAGCGTGTCTGGACTGGGATGAGACCAAACGAAAGAGACTGACACAAAGCCACTGGGGACTCTTTCACAGCAACACAGAGCAGGACCAGGCTGTTCAATACAACAGCAGCACTCCAAACCCATGCTGTGGGTCTCAACACCACTCATTAATAAAAACAATATAACGGTGCGGAACGAGGGGGGGGTCAGGGGTGGTGTTGGGGAGGACTAATCGGGAAATTGCGTGATTTATAAGCCAAAAGTAAGAAATTATTACGAGCCAGTTGACAATAACAGCCCACAATCAGTCATAATTGTTTTTATGTGTGTGACATGACTGCATATAGAGGGTTCTAATTGATATTCCAAACCGACTTTGTTAATTAAAGCGCTGATTATTCCACTGAACAGACCTCGACAACTGGAGGCGCTGCAGTGCCCTTTAGGAGGCTGTTGTTCCCTTTCCAAAACATTCACTGCTATTCCTGTGAGCCTGGATTTTAGTCACTGATATACACTGTCCAGGGAAGATGACCAATATTTATGAACAAACACAAAAACAACGGGAGACTGTTTTGCATACAAGAGGATCCTCAATCTGAACGCATTCATTTGCTTTCTGTAGGCGTAGTAAATGTTAATTGATTGAGCAACACAGGAACAATTGCCCACAAAGGAGAAGAAGAGTTTAATGTAGGCTCTGGTGATTTCACCTCTCTCTGCTGGAGAAATTGGAGGTGGAAAAGTTACAGCAACAAAGATAATTCCACAACAACTTCCACACTCAACAAAAACACCACAGATGACCATAAACCACAACGATCATCGAAATCCTGAGCTGAAATCTCCCTTCTAGTTGTGGGCGAGCATTTCTGTGTGAGGAGAGAGCCTCAGAGGGCTGTAGCAGGCTGAGGCTGGCCAGGAACAATGGGCCTCATCTGTGAGAGTCCGTGCACGGCTAGGGCAGGGGAGACTGGCTGGTGAAGACAGCAACCTTAATGGATGTGACAGTCAGCAGATACACACCAGGCAGCCAGACCCGCTGCAATCACTCCTTCACCACTGTGCCCAGACGAGAAAACATAGAGAAAATACAAGCTACCTCTCTACTGGTTACACACTACACGATACAGCCTCCTCACATTCCAGGAGAAAGAAAGAAAGAGACAGACAGACAGACAGACAGACAGACAGACAGACAGACAGACAGACAGACAAACAGAAACAGACAAAAAGAGAGAGAGACAGACATACATACAGAGACATACATACAGAGACAGACAGACAGACAGACAGACAGACAGACAGACAGACAGACAGACAGACAGACAGACAGACAGACAGACAGCGAGAGAGAGAGACAGAGAGACAGACAAACAGAAACAGACAAAAAGAGAGAGAGACAGACATACATACAGAGACATACATACAGAGACAGACAGACAGACAGACAGACAGACAGACAGACAGACAGACAGACAGACAGACAGACGTGTGGTTATCAGTAGAAGAGAAGAAAAAAGAGAGAGAGACAGACAGACATACAGATACAGAGACAGAGACAGTGTGGTTATCAGTAGAAGAGAAGAAAAAAGAGAGAGACAGACAGACAGACAGACAGACAGACAGACAGGACAGACAGACAGAGTGGTTATCAGTAGAAGAGAAGAAAAAAGAGAGAGAGAGACAGACAGACAGAGTGGTTATCAGTAGAAGAGAAGAAAAAAGAGAGAGAGACAGACAGACAGACAGACAGACAGACAGACAGACAGTGTGGTTATCAGTAGAAGAGAAGAAAAAAGAGAGACAGACAGACAGACAGACAGACAGACAGACAGACATACAGATACAGAGACAGTGTGGTTATCAGTAGAAAATAAGAAAAAAGAGAGAAGTTTTCTGTTGTTGTTTTATCAGGACGCCGGGGTTTGTTAAAGCGAGAGACACACCAGGGTTTTTTAAAGCGAGAGACACACCAGTGTTTTTTAAAGCGAGAGACACACCGTGATTTTTAAAGCGAGACACACCGTGATTTATTAAAGCGAGAGACACACCGGGGTTTATTAAAGCGAGAGACACACCGGGGTTTTTTAAAGCGAGAGACACACACCGGGGTTTTTTAAAGCGAGAGACACACCGGGGTTTTTTAAAGCAAGAGACACACCGGGGTTTTTTAAAGCTAGACACACACCGGGGTTTTTTAAAGCGAGAGACACACCGGGGTTTTTTAAAGCGAGAGACACACCAGGGTTTTTTAAAGCGAGAGACACACCAGGGTTTTTTAAAGCGAGAGACACACCAGGGTTTTTAAAGCGAGACACACCGTGATTTTTTAAAGCGAGAGACACACCGGGGTTTTTTAAAGCGAGAGACACACCGGGGTTTTTTAAAGCGAGAGACACACCGTGATTTTTTAAAGCGAGAGACACACCGGGGATTTTTAAAGCGAGAGACACACCGGGGTTTTTTAAAGCAAGAGACACACTGGGGGTTTTATAAAGCAAGAGACACACCGGGGTTTTTAAAGCGAGAGACACACCAGGGTTTTATAAAGCAAGAGACACACCAGGGTTTTTTAAAGCGAGAGACACACCAGGGTTTTTAAAGCGAGACACCGGGGTTTTTTAAAGCAAGAGACACACTGGGGATTTTTTAAAGCAAGAGACACACCAGGGTTTTATAAAGCAAGAGACACACCGGGGTTTTATAAAGCAAGAGACACACCGGGGTTTTATAAAGCAAGAGACACACCGGGGTTTTTTAAAGCGAGAGACACACCAGGGTTTTATAAAGCGAGAGACACACCGGGGACGTATAGAGGAAAGAACCCAGCGAGGAAAACAGGAGGAGACTGTCCAGACTAAAGTTGGCCACAATCAGCTTACTGAAGTACCCTGTCACGTCACAGAGTTTCTCCAAGGCTGGAAGTGGACAAGGGATCACGGTCAACTCAAGGCCTTTGATAATGTCCTGAAAGAGAGTCACAAACGAGGAAGTAGACTGCTAGCAGACCGGGCAGTGTGTGGTTGATATAGTGGGAGTAAAACAGAGTGTGGCTTTTGATAAGACACTGAGTGGATAAAAACAGCCCTAGCAGTAGACAGCTGATTAGGGCAAGTATATGAGAGAGAGAGAGAGCGACTTCAACATATAGTTATTTAAACTTCAACGCACCCGGCCTCACCCTACTAGAACCTGAAGTCAAATGTCTACCGTTTGCTGACGATCTGGTGCTTCTGTCACCAACCAAGGAGGGCCTACAGCTGCACCTAGATCTTCTGCACAGATTCTGTCAGACCTGGGCCCTGACAGTAAATCTCAGTAAGACTAAAATAATGGTGTTCCAAAAAAGTACAAATACAAATTCCATATTTACACCGTTGCCCTAGAGCACACAAAAATCTATACATACCTCGGCCTAAACATCAGCGCCACAGGCAACTTCCACAAAGCTGTGAACTAGCTGAGAGACAAGGCAAGAAGGGCCTTCTATGCCATCAAAAGGAACATGAAATTCGACATAGAATCTGGCAAGAAATACTTTTAATCAGTTAGAGAACCCATTGCCCTTTATGGTTGTCAGGTCTGGGGTCCGCTAACCAACCAAGAATACACAAAATGGATTGAGACTCTGCATGCAGAATTCTGCTAAAATATCCTCAGTGTACAACGTAAAACACTAAATAATGCATGCAGAGCAGAATTAGGCCGATACCCGCTAATTATCAAAATCTAGAAAAGAGACGTTAAATTCTACAACCACCTAAAAGGAAGTGATTCCCAAACCTTCCATAACAAACCATCACCTACAGAGAGATGAACCTGGAGAAGAGTCCCCTAAGCAAGCTGGTCCTGGAACAGACCCCACAGAGCCCCAGAACAGCAACACAATTAGACCCAACCAAATCATGAGAAAACAAAAAGATAACTACTTGACACATTGGAAAGAATTCACAAAAAAACAGCAAACTAGAATGCTATTTGTCCCTAAACAGAGAGTACACAGTTGCAGAATACCTGACCACTGTGACTGACTCAAACTTAAGGAAAGCTTTGACTATGTACAGACTCAGTGAGCATAGCCTTGCTATTGAGAAAGGCCGCCGTAGGCAGACCTGGCTCTCAAGAGAAGACAGGCTATGTGCACACTGCCCACAGAATGAGGTGGAAACTGAGCTGCACTTCCTAACCTCCTGCCAAATGTATGACTATATTAGAGACACATATTTCCCTCAGATCACACAGATCCACAAAGAATTTGAAAACAAACCCAATTTTGATAAACTCCCATATCTACTGGGTGAAATACCACAGTGTGCAATCACAGCAGCAAGATTTGTGACCTGTTGCCACAAGAAAAGGGCAACCAGTGAAGAACAAATGCCATTGTAAATACAACTTATACTTATGTTTATTTATATTCCCTTTTGTACTTTAACTATTTGCACATCGTTACAACACTGTATATAGACATAATATGACATTTGAAATGTCTTTATTCTTTTGGAACTTCTGTGAGTGTAATGTTTACTGTTCATTTTTATTGTTTATTTCTCTTTTGTTTATCTACTTCACTTGCTTTGGCAATGTTAACATATGTTTCCCATGCCAATAAAGCCCCTTGAATTGAATTGAGAGAGAGTAGGGTGGGGAGAGTTAGGGAACGACTGGGGTGTGGGAGACTTCTGTGTCCTTGTCTGATGACCGTGACCCTGACCGGAACTGGTTGCATGCTGTGTGGAGGTGTGAGGAGGGCTGCCCTGAGGCCTGGGCTGGAAAGGGATGAGAGGACCGGTGTGGAGAGCCCCAGCTAGTCTAAGCTCCCCCCAGGTCCCCTCTCTGCTCCCCTACTCTCCCCAGCTCCCCACTGTCTGTCTGGGCTCTGCTAATCAGAGGACTTAGCCCCTGCCCCTCCACAGGCTTCACACCTTCAATGAGATCCACGCCTTTGATATCCCCAAACCACCTGAAGGGAGAGACGTCACACACACACACACACACGCACACACACACACACACACACGCCCAGCTCGGCTCAAGGACAGAACGCCCACCTTGTTAAGGGGAGGACGAGGGGAGGTGCAGGTGAGATTGGATCCAGACATGCTTGTGCACAGACAGAATTGAATTATTGATCAGCCGACACGTTGCGTTATGAGGAATTCATGGATCCATGGCTCAGCTGCCCGCTTCCCTTAGGCTGGATGGAAAGAGGGAGGGAGTGTGCGTGCGTGCTTGTAATGATTGTATGTGTTTGTCTTTGTGTGCTTGCTTGCTTGTGTTTGTCAGGCAGGGCAAGGGAAGAGAGTGGGCCTGGTGATTATTGCCAACCCATACAGCTCACGTCCCGTTAGCAATGTTAGCATTGGATTGGTCGCTCAGCTCAACTCTATAATCTAGGATTGATTGATTTGAGAAAAAGACAGGTCTAACAGTGCTGTTTTGAGCTGGTCAGGTTGAGGAGGGCATACAAGAAGATAGTCCACTTCCCCACCATACTGCACTTTGAGGGCATGTCTAACTATTAATTACCCATACTGCATCATGGCTGAAGGAAATGCCAAGGGCAGACTGACAGGATGCATTTCACACCACATCCCTTTTTTCTGAGGCTTAACCAACTTCAGAAAAATCCCTTTTAACCTAGGCCACGCTGCTCGCTGCCTGCCTGGCCTGTCTGCCTCCTGCCTGGCCTCTGCTTCAAGGAGACCTCACCATCACACCATGCATAGGCCTTTAAGTACTATTCACTTGTACACTGACACAGTCATATCGCCTGTAGGGACACATTACTGTACAGTAATGCCAGGCCACAATGGCCCAAACTCAAAGGGTTGTGGGATGTGGGTTTAGTTAATATAGATCCCAGTTCTTATCCCTTCTGATCAGATGTTCCATATAGGTGGACAAAGCACTCAGGCATTTCATTTCTGATAATCGGGAGGCTTTGGATTATTTTCTTTACATTTGACAGACATGACATTCGGCACAGACGCACTGGTTAAACACACTTCACTGTTGAGTGAGAACATCTTGCTTTCTGGTTTGACTATGAATAAAAAGGTGAAAAGACAGACTCACAGACACGAGAAGATCGGCCCAATGGAGTGAGACTGTGTGTTTTCCCATCATGGCCCCTAAACAATAACTCTTTCCATATGTGTGATTAACCATTCAACCCTGAGGAATGTGTGATGACATCAAGACAGCTCTCAAACAGGGAAATGAAACAGAAGAGAACTGCCTAGAAAACCACTTGGCAGATAAAATTCACGGAAGGGAAGGCCCAAAAGAAGAGGGAGCGGTAGAGGATGGCCCTGTCAGTAAAAGTCAGTTTCCCCATAGCACCCAGACAGGCACAACAGGCCCATAGAAAGTCAGGGCCAGAGAAAGTCATTCAGTCCCATCTTTAGAAGTCTTGATGGAAACATCAAAGTGGTAAATAGATACTTCCACTGTCTAGGTCAGTCCTCCAATCTGTTCAAGTCCACCAATCACAACTGTCGCCAGACACGGCCTTAACACCCCACTTTGCTTCAATCTGTTATTGGAACTGCACTCACTTCACCCTTATCCAATTGAAAAAGGGATGGAGAAAAAAAAGAATTGGAGAGGGTAGCGATTTGGAGATCCAATTTGGCATTGTGTTTGCTGTAAACATTGTAAGTGCTGGGGCATACGCTGGTTGTTTCCAGAAAGGTAGAGGCAGCAGCAGTAGCATGCAGGCAGACGGGTTGGTGGGGGGGAAAGCAAAGACAAGGTCTCCGTAATAAGGTGCTCTAACCTCAGAAGCAGCACTCCTCTTAGCTAATGAGTGTAATTAAAGAGCTGAGAGTCTGAGAGATCAATGACGTGGGATCAGATGAGACAGGAAGCCAACAGCATCAGAGGGATGCTTCAGACTTAAAGAGCAAGGAGATCGTTCAAGATTGATGTCGAAATTGGACATCTATCCATGTCCTGAGGATTTTTGGAAATGCTTTCAAAAACCGGCCACTAGGGGCAACAGTGAGCCCTATTACCAGCAAGTGGGCTTGGGTTTTGCTTGGGTGCTGTGGACAGGGGCAGCAGATGGGTGTAATCCCATGACTTTGCAGCAGAAGGTTGCGTGTTTGATCCCAGTCATGGACACTGGTTTTTAATGTTTTGTTTTAACCCTATCCCAAACGTTAACCCTTCGGAATGAACGCCAAAACTTAACCCTTAACATTGAAATTTGGAGAAGTTGAACAATATATAGCAGCAGGGGGAAGGATATAGAGCAGCAGGGGGAAGGATATAGAGCAGCAGGAGCAACAAAAACACCTTGAAATCTGACGTTTGGAGCAACTTCGAAATTTGATGATGTGGATGAACGTCTAATTCTGCAGTGAGACTGTGAGAGCTTGTTATTAAAGAGAGACGACTGGTACTGTGTGTGTATTTGTGTGAGTGCGTGCAAGTATACGCTGTGTGAGCATGTAAATATTTAGGCCTAGGCATTCTTTTGGGGGCATCTGGCACAGACTGTGATGTCATGACCTGGAGCAACGTCAGTCATTTGGTTTGGCCTAAAGCAGAAAAGCCATACAGGGGAAATGAACTGTTAACACAACTCTATGAAAGGGCTACACTGGGAGATGCCGTGTCTTGCCTCTGGGTGACACAAACAAACCGCGTGGAAGGGTTAAGTTAGCAGAACATCACAGATCTAATCTGAACAAGATGCACGCGATAAACCCGTAAGACCTTGTACTCAGTGAAATGCAGAACCAGCCCCAGATTTGAATTAGCTCGTAAGATGCAAACGCAGACAAAATATCTCTGCAATCTTCCTTGTTTTTACACATGTGCTGGGGTGAAACCAGAGTGTGGGGCTTTGGAGCCTGTCCCATGGTTACATGATGAGTCAGTGTGGAATAATGCATTTCATCAGTACTGTTTCTGAACAAGAGAGGGAGGCTGGGGGGCACACACAGACACCCTAGACACACAGCTATGGTGACACCCCCACAGATCTGCATTTCGGGAGATAGATCCACGCCTGGGGCTAGAAACATGAAGATTAATATCCACACAGAATACAGGGACACCGAGAACTAGAGGGAAGTGGAAAAAAGAGAGTTGGAAAAAGAGAGAAACGAGAGAAAAAAAAGTCAAAGGCAGGAGGGTAAAGCAGAGAGAAATGCAGATCTGATAAAGAAGGCTGACAAGAAAGTTAGCATAAGAGACAGATACAGGGCCTTCAGAAAGTATTCATACCCCTTGACTTCCACGTTTTGTTGTGTTACAGCCTGGATTCAAAACCGATTAAATAAATAAACATCTCACCCATTTACACTATAACATTTTTGTTAAAAAAAATTACAAAAATGAAATACAGAAATACCTCATTTACTTAAGTATTCACACCCCCGAGTCAATACTTTGTAGAAACACCTTTGGCAGTGATTACAACTGTGAGTCTTTCTGGGTAAGTCTCTAAGAGCTTTACTTACCTGGATTGTGAAACATTCACCCATTATTGTCTTAAATTCTTCAAGCTCTGTCAAGTTGTTTGTTGAACATTGCTAGACAACCATTTTCATTTTCAACCATTTTCAGATTTTCAAGTAGATTTAAGTCAAAACTGTAACTCAGCCACTCAGGAACATCCACTGTCTTCTTGGTAAGCAACTCCGGTGTAGATTTGGCCTTGTGTTTTAGGTTATTGTCCTGCTAAAAGGAGAATTAATCTCCCAGTGCCTGGTGGAAAGCAGACAACCAGGTCTTCCTCTAGGACTTCGCTCCATTCCGTTTATTTTTTATTCTGAAAAACTCCCCAGTCCTTAATGATTACAAGCATACCCATAACATGATGCAGCCACCACTATTCTTGAAAATATGGAGAGTGGTACTCAGTATTGGATTTGCCCCAAACATAACACTTTGTATTCAGGACAAACAGTTCATTTCTTTGCCATATGTTTAGCAGTATTACTTTAGTGCCTTGTTACAAACAGGATGCATGTTTATGAATATGTTTATTCTGTACAGGCTTCCTTCTTTTCACGCTGTCATTTAGGTTAGTATTGCGGAGTTCCTACAATGTTGTTGATCCATCCTCAGTTTTCTCCTATCACAGCCATTAAACTCTGTAACTGTTTTAAAGTTAACATTGGCCACGTGGTGAAATCCCTGAGTGGTTTCCTTCCACTCCGGAAACTGAGTTAGGAAGGACGCCTGTATCTTTGTATTGACACACCGTCCAAAGTGTAATTAATAACTTCCCTATGCTCAAAGGGATATTCAATGTCTGCTTTTTTTAAATTTTTGACCCATCTACCAATAGGTGCCCTTCTTTGCGAGGCATTGGAAAAGCTCCCTGGTCTTTGTGGTTGAATCTGTGTTAGAAATTCACTGCTCGACTGAGGGACCTTACAGATAATTGTATGTGTGACTTGTTACGCACATTTTTACTCCTGAATGTATTTAGACTTGCCATAACAAAGGGGTTGAATACTTATTGACTCTAGACATTTCAGCTTTTCATTTTTTATTAATTCGTAAACATTTCGGAAAACATATTTCCACTTTGACATTATGGGGTATTGTGTGTAGGCCAGTAACAAATGCATTTTAAATTCAGGTTGGAAAAAGTCAAGGGGTGTGAATACTTTCTCACAGCATTGTATGTACAATGGGGTCTGGAATGATTGGATCCCTTGACAAAGATGAGCAAAAAAATACTGAGCTATATTGTATGCTCAAATAATAATTTTATACTACTATAACTTCTCATAGTAAGAGATTTTGTTTAACAAGGAACAAATCTAAAAAAGACATGGGTCAAAACTATTAGCACCCTTGTTTTCAATACTCTAGCACCCTCCCCTTGGGAGGATAACAACACTGAGCCTATTTTTAAACTGTTTTATGAGTTGGAGAACACATTGGGAGGGATCTTAGACCGTTCCTCCATACAGAATCTTTCCAGATCTGTGATATCCTTCGTCTGCGCTTCTGGACTGCCCTCTTCAATTCAAACCACAGAGACTGAGATGGCCATTGCAAAATGTTTATTTTGTGGTCAATTAACAATTTCTTTGTGGATTTTGATGTGTGCTTGGGGTCATTGTCTTGTTGGAAGATCCACCTGCGGCCAAGTTTCAGCCTCCTGGCAGAGGCAACCAGATTTTTGGATAAAATGTCTTGGTATTGGGTAAAGTTCATGATGCCTTTGACATTAACAAGGGCCCCAGGACCAGTGGAAGCGATATAGTCCCATAACATCAAAGATGCACCACCCTATACTACAGTAGGTATGGGGTTATTTTCTGTTTAGGCGTTCTCATTTCGACACCAAACCCACCACTGCTGTGCGTGGCCAAAGAGCTCTATTTTCTTCCAGCAAGACTATAACCCCAAGCACACATCAAAATCCACAAAGAAATAGTTAATTGCCCGAAAAATAATAATGTTGCAATGGCCATCTCAGTCTTTGAACTTGAAAGCCATTGAAAACCTGTGGTTTGAATTGAAGAGGGCAGTCCATAAGGGCAGACAAAGGATGTCAGGATCTGGAAAGATTCTGTATGGAGGACTGGTCTAAGATCACTCACAATGTGTTCTCCAACTCATAAAACAGTTTAGAAAAAGGCTTAGTGCTGTTATCCTCGCAAGGTAAAATATTGAAAGGTATTGAAAACAGGGGTGTCAATCATTTTGACCCCTACCTTTGAGGGAAAAAAAGTATTACTTGTTAAAAACAAAACTTATTTCTCAGAGCAATTCTATTAGTATAAAATAACCTAATTTGCATTTTTTTTGCATACAATATAGCTCAGTATTTGAATTTTATACAGTAATTTCTGCTCATCTTTATCAAAGGTGTCAATAATTTCGGAATCCCAATAAATGTATCATTCACAACCATAGATGCACTACATTATAAACTTAACCTCGCACAAACTGACTGACCCCACATCTCCTTCACACTCACCTTGGCAGTTGAGTAGTCTCAAGTCTATCTCACTCCATCTCGCTCTTTCCATTTCTCTCGCTCAATCTCTCTCTCCATTAGTTCCTCTCGCTCTATCGTTCTCTCCAGCTCTCTGGTTGGTGTTTGGAATGACCTTCATCTCCAGCCGTTGCCAGTGCACTGACCCTTCCTGTATCTGTCGCACAACACCAGCCCTGCCTGGCTGGCTGGCTGGCTGCGGCCCACTTACTACTTCATAATTAATCGCCCAGTGAGCACACACAAAAATAAGCACGAGGAAGGCAATACCCAACAGCTTTCACCACATTAACAGGAAACAGCTGGAATTCATATTAGCTGTATAGTGGAGGTGTTGATTAAAAATGATCTTGGCGTAAGGAAATCAGTCCGTTTCCAGGATTAACTGCGACGTTGCTCACGTGGGTACAAATGTATCGCACCCTCCGGTGCTGCCTGAGATAGGATTCAACTCTAAGCGTCACTCTAAAACAAAAGCTGTAAAAATGGCATTACAGAAAGAGTGAATGGTTGTGTAGTTTTTCAATTATTTGTTAACTTTAAGTCTGCTTCCATGCCCAAATCTCTTTAAGAAAGCCACATATCATCCATCCGTCAATTCCTATGAGAGTGTATTCAATTTACACTGAAATGATGCGTCAACTAATCTTCATTACACTCAAAAGTCGGAGAGATCCGATGGTCCTCTTTTCATTATAAAGCAGAGTTGGGCCTAACATTCTCAGTCAACATCACGCTGATGCAAACAGGCATAAGTGACTCCTCTCCTCTGAAGACTTAAATGGATAGCATTTCACTAGCCCTACTTTCCCACGCTCAATTACCAAAGCACAAAATGAATTAGAGTCTCCCTCCATCTCTCCCCCTCTCTTTTCTTACTCCAAAACGACTCCGGAATAGAAATCATTTGACTAATATTGCAAAGAATGAAGGTGACCCTGACAGAGTTTTCAAATCCCTCCTTTTCCATCCATCTAGAGCATCTGTCTGAACTCATGCCAGTGCATTGGGTGGGCAGCCATGATGACATGATGTCTCCAATCAGCAGGCAGAATCTAAAGCCCATCCAGTCTGTCTGTGTGTCAGCCTGTCAGTTCAACTAGCAGCTAGACTAGGGAATGTGGGAGAGAGAGAAAGGGGCTTAGTAGTGACTCTTACATTTTCCTAGGGGGGCCTTGGGGCATGCCATGATACTTTTTTTGAAAAGGATAGAGACAAATCTTAACTTACAAATGGGCAAATGTACAAGGATAAGCCTTGCAGAGGTGCACTTACTCTGGTAGTCCAATCAGTCTGAGGGCCATTCATACTGTACTGAATACCAGTGTGACTTAATGTGGATATATTCAATTAAACAACCATTTTGAACTCTTTCTCTGCTACTGTATGATTCATTTCCTAGTATTTTTCTGAATGTCAGGCTGTTACAGTGCCTTCAGAAAGGATTCACATCCCTTGACTTATTCCACATTTTGTTACAGCCTGAATTCAACATGATTAAATTAAATTTAAAAATCCCTCACCCATCTACACACAATACCCCATAATGACAAAGTGAAAACATGTTTTTAGAAATGTTTGCAAATGTATTGAAAATGAATACAGTAATATCTCATTTACATACAGTACCAGTCAAAAGTTAGGACACACCTACTAATTCAAGGGTTTGAGAGACATTGGAAAACCTCCCTGGTCTTTGTGGTTGAATCTGTGTGAAATTCACTGCTCGAATGAGGGACCTTGCAGATAATTGTATGTGTGGAGTACAGAGATGAGGTAGTCATTCAGAAATCATGTTAAACACTATTATGTCTTGAGTCCATGCAACTTATTATGTGACTTGTTTATTTAGGCTTGCCACAACAAAGGGGTTGAATACTTATTGACTCAAGACATTTCAGCTTTTCATTTTTTATTAATTTGCAAAAATGTCAAAAAACATAATTCTACATTGACATTATGGGGGTATTGTGTGTAGAACCGTGACCAAAAATCTCAATTTAATCCATTTTAAATTCAGGTTGTAACACAACACAATGTGGAAAAAGTCAAGGGGTGTGAATACTTTCTGAAGGCACTGTACTACTGCTGCTCTACATACTCTATGTTCAGAAACCTAACATAATATTTTCTACTCGGGTGGCTGAGGTCATCAATGACCTCCGTTACCCGAGCCACGGCCTCTTCACCCTGCTATCACCCAGAAAGTGAGGTCAGTACAAGTACATCAAAGCTGGGACGAGAAACTGAAAAACAGCTTCAATCTCAAGGCCATCTGACTGTTAAATAGCCATCACTAGCCGGCCTCCACCCAGTACCCTGCCCTGAACTTAGTCACTGTCACTAGCCAGCTACCACCCAGTTACTCAACCCTGCACCTTAGAGGCTGTTGCCCTATGTACATAGACATGGAATCTCTGGTCACTTTAATAATGTTTACATACTGTTTTACCCATTTCATATATACAGTACTGTGTACTGTATTCTAGTCAAGTCCATCCTATTCAACTATTGCTGTACACATACTATTCCATCCACATATTCTTCAGATATATTCTATCCACATACTGTCCATAATGTCTAATATATATATACTGAATATATACAATGTGAGCGTATATATATATATATATATATATATATATATATATATATATATGTATGTAACCTTCGTCGTCGGGAGAAGGAGAGGAGGACCAAGGTGCAGCGTGGTAAGTGTTCATTATTTTAATAAAACAACTGAACACAACAACAAAAACGACAAACGAACAGTCCTGTAAGGTGACAACAAACACTAAACAGAAAATAATCACCCACAACTCAGTGGGAAAACAGGCTACCGAAATATGGTTCTCAATCAGAGACAACGATAGACAGCTGCCTCTGATTGAGAACCACACACGGCCAAACACAAAGAAATAAACAACATAGAACACCAGACATAGAATGCCCACCCAAACTCACACCCTGACCAACCAAAATAGAGACATAAAAAGAATCTCTACGGTCAGGGCGTGAAAATATATATATATATATAAACTCTGGACACCGACATTGCTCATCCAAATGTTTCTATATTTCTTAATTCCATTATTTTACTTTTAGATTTGTGTATATGGTTGAGTATTGTTAGATATTACTGCACTGTTGGCGCTAGGAACACAAGCATTTCTCTACACCTGCAATAACATCTGCTAAACATGTGTATGCAACCAAAAACATTTGATTTGATTTTGTCTGTAGGTGGGTGTCATTGGCTGCCTGTGTCCTGCATGATGTTAACATATGCAATACACCTTCTAGACTTAAGCTGCTATAATGTCATCAGAGATCATATATGATAATTCTGATTGATTCACACTGACAGATCATCAGTCTATGAACTCTATCGGCTTGGAGAGGCACTTCTCCCTCTCTGCCTGTCTGTCTGTTCATGGCTGTCAGTCTCCTGCCATGATCATGATAATGTCAAACAGACTTAACACATGGAACACACCTTCATGACCCATAATCACCGTGATGACATTAAAGACATCTAAGCACTCATATTTGCCAGCTAGTTTGCCAGGGGTGGTGTGCGGGCAGTTGCCAAGAACTTACTTACAGTCCTTTGCACTACTTTGAAAAAACTGCCCTCTTTTTTTAGCTCCTTGCTTGGTGACATCCATTGCTAACTTGCTGACCCTATGATAAGACTAGCAGTGATTGTGCAAGTTATTTGTAGCGAGCAAGTATTCTTGTCTTCAAAACATTCACTGTCAGTTTTTCACACTGCCAGAACTACCCTGCGTTAGCTAGTTAGATAAAACCTGACACAGCTAAAAATGACTAAACTGTAAATTTAAAGCTAACTAGCTACTAGCCAGGAGAAAGCTTATGGTTGCTCACATTTGTTCTATATCAAAGTTCACATTCATACACTTTTTACTCAAACGTACGTTGTTGTCGCCAAGAACAACTACTTTACCCGGTGCGGTGAGTAATGAAGGTGGTGCTGCAGAGTGCTTTTTCTCTCACTCACACACTGCCACAGTGCGTGTAACAACCGAGAGAGAACTACGCAGTCAGTGGAGGGGGGGGAAGTGATGTTATGTTCCAGCAGCAGAGTTTTCTTCTAAATAAAAGTCCCTCAACGAATCTGGTTACTCATTGGTGAGAGAGAAGAGAGGAATGCCTGGCCCAGAAGGAGTGGGTGCGGGGGAAATCGTGAATAATGATAAGTGAGAAAGTTACAGAGGAACAAAGATCATACCCCCACCAAAAAATGCTAACCTCCCCTGTTATTGTAATGGTGAGAGGTTAGCATGTCTTGGGGGTATGCTAACCTCCCCTGTTATTGTAATGGTGAGAGGTTAGCATGTCTTGCGGGTATGCTAACCTCCCCTGTTATTGGTAATGGTGAGAGGTTAGCATGTTTTGGGGGACAAGATCTTTGTACATCTGTAACTTTCTCACTCATCATTATTCAACATTCATTCATGATCATCTGAAATCACGGTAGCATCCAACATTAATGTAGAAGTGTTCAGAGGCATATTCTATTCTTATTTATGATAAAAGTGACTCCAAAATGACACAATACATAATTTACCATTCATTTCTATTGGGCACAACATAACCCGAAACACAACCAAATAAACTGTAAATGCGTTCAACAAGTTTGGACTTTTGGACGAAATCCCAAACTTTTGATTAAACATAATACTAGTAGTCAGAGTTGGAGGGTGGGTAGTGTTTCGAGAATCAGCATGGGATGAGAAGTGGTGTGGAGAGCCATGTGTAGGTTGGGAGCACTGTGGAGAGCATCGGTATAGGATAAAAGCAGTGTTGGTTGAGACAGAGTGTCAAGGTTGTTTGAGGGGTAAAGTGAACCTGGCCGGATTTGGGTCAGGTCATAATGGTGAGGGCGAAGGGCTGAAGCGGAACCCTGCAGTATTAGGAGAGTCACTAGTAGAGGAGGGAAAGCCTTGGATGGTGTTGAATCTCTGTCTGTGTGAGGGTGGGTGGTAGGAACTAGGGAGGATCACTGAGCAGCATGGTGGGGAGGGGTGTACAGTACAGAGGGAGGGAGGCACGCCCCTGCCCCCAGCCCCCCGCAGGCGGACACAGCAGAGAGACAGCCCAGCCGAGCAGCCAGCTGTCGTTGAGGAACCGTGAGAGTGAATGTGATCTCCCATCTTAGGCCTGTCATTAGCACAGTGGCTTTGTTATCAGCTGTAACTGAGTTCAATGGGGATGGAATGTCAGGGGCTACACTCACCTACGTATGTATTTGGAACGTGAAGCTGACACTTTTAATTTGGCTCTATACTCCAGCATTTTAGATTTGAGATGAAATGTTTTATATGAGGCCACAGTACATAATGTTACCTTTTATTTTAGGGTATTTTCATACATACAGTGCATTCGGAAAGTATTCAGGCCCCTTGACTTTTACCACATTTTATTACGTTACAGCTTTATTCTAAAATATAATTTTTTTTTTTTTAGGGATGCACCGATAAGACATTTTTGGTTGATACCGATATCCGATATTTTCTTTGCCGAAAACCCTGATGCCAAGACCCGATAACCAATATTTAAAATTTTTGCGGCCTTTTAAGCATTCTTGTAGTTAAATCGTTGAAACAAACACAAACACACACACACACACACACACAACCAAAAAGTTATTTTGTTGACATTGACTTATGTCCCCATTACCAGTAAAACATAATCAAAACCTATTTCTTTCACTTACTTGCTGTGCTGTTTCGTTGTTCATTTTCAACCAGGATGTCAAGCAGTGAAGTTTCAGTCTGTCCGTGGCCTCTCTTCCTCGGTGCGCACTGTCACTGTGTCAGTAACATTTCACGTAAACCCTGTTTCTTGTCTGCATCGAAGTAGCGGTCCTTGTACCTAGTATCGAGCATGGTGGCGACACAGTAAAGAGGCTCAGAGAGAATGCCACTGAATCGCTTGTTCACAGCCTCGAGTTATTTTGCAAGTTTGAACCCCACGGTCTGTGTCGGCAGTTTTGTTGAGCAGGCCATGACAGGGAGTATCACGTCTGCTGCAGACGCAGTTGATTTGATTATTTCTCGAGTCAGTTGTTCGAATGGCACTAGGAGTGTGTTCATGTTTCCAAGTTTCAAACATGTTCTCAAATGCCATTGAAATGGCCGCAGCGGTATGAGAACCAGCACATTCTTGAGCATGCAATACGGCTTTCCTCAGTACGAAATTCTAATCGACCCACTGTGCTGTCAGACTCAGCCTGCTCATGGGGCCTGACATCGCTGGTCAAAATGTCAGTCATGAAGCTAATAGCAGTGACGCCAAGTAGCTCATAGATGTGCGTTTCAACAATACTATGTAACTCCGGTAGGGCAACTTCTGAAAAATAGCGCCTACTTGGTAGTGTGTATCGGGTCTCGAGGAGCTTGATCAGTCGGCGAAAGCCAACATCATCCATGACAGAGAACTGTTGATTGTCAAGGGCAATGAAATACATTATTACCGGATTTCGCCTTTGAGTTGTCTCGCTGAAATTTTCTTACTCTTTCAAATGACTGCTCGACTTGAACTTGTTTAGTTGTTGGAAGTGTGCGCTTAGTATTTTTCTGCTCTTGTTCTGTGTAGCTCTGTATTTTTCGTGGCATCATTAGGGGGAGAAGTTGACAACAATGCCTTCAACTGAAATGTGTCTTCCGCATATTAACCCAACCCCTCTAAATCAGAGATGTGCGGGGGGCTGCCTTAATCAACATCCACAGCGCCCGAGGAACAGTCAGTTAGCTGCCTTGCTCAGGGGCAGAAAGACAGATTTTTACCTTGTCAGCTCAGGGATTCGATCCAGCAACCTTTCAGTTACTGGCCCAACGCTCCAACCACTAGGCTACCTGCCACCCCATAAAGACATTACGTCATCTACCTACGTTATATAGGTATGCACGTCAGCTTTGACATCGGTTTTGCATATCGGCGTTAAACTAGACATCGGACCGATGCCGATGTTGGCATTTTTAGCTAATATCGGCTGATTCCGATATGCTTACAGATATATTGTGCATCCCTCGTTTTTCCCCCTCATCAATCTACACACAATACCCGATAATGACACCGCAAAAAAATGTTTTTTAGAAATTTTGTATTCAGACCCTTTACTCAGTACTTTGTTGAAACACCTTTTGGCAGCGATTACATCCTCAAGTGTTCTTGGGTATGACGCTACAAGCTTGGCACACCTGTATTTGGGGAGTTTCTCCCATTCTTCTCTGCAGATCCTCTCAAGCTCTGTCAGGTTGGATGGGGAGCGTCGCTGCACAGCTATTTTCAGATCTCTCCAAAGTTGTTTGAATGGGTTCAAGTCTGGGATCTGGCTGTGCCACTCAAGAACATTCAGACACTTGTCCCGAAGCCACTCCTGTGTTGTCTTGGCTGTGTGCTTAGTTTCGTTGTTCTGTTGGAAGGTGAATCTTCACCCCATACTGAGGTCCTAAGTGCTCTGAAGCAGGTTTCCATCAAGGATCTCTCTGTACTTTGCTCCGTTCATCATTCCCTCAATCCTGACTAGTCGCTCAGTCCCTGCTGCTGAAAAACATCCCCACAGCATGATGCTGCCACCACAATGCTTCACCCTAGGGATAGTGCCAGGTTTCATCCAGATGTGATGCTTGGCATTCAGGCCAAAGACTTCAATCTGGGTTTCAACAGACCAGACAATCTTGTTTCTCATGGTCTGAGAGCCCTTAAGGTGCCTTTTGGCAAACTCCAAACGGGCCTTCATGTATGTGCCTTTTACTGCGGAGTGGCTTCTGTCTGGCCACTCTACCATAAAGGTCTGATTGGTGGAGTGCTGCAGAAATTCTTGTCCTTCTTGAAGGTTCTCCCATCTCCACAGAGGAACTCTGGAACTCTGTCAGAGTGACCATTAGGTTCTTGGTCACCTCCTTGACCAAGGACTTTCTCCCCCGATTGCTCAGTTTGGCCAGGCGGCCAGCTCTAGGAAGAGTCTTGATGGTTCCAAACTTCTTCAATTTAAGAAGGATGGAGGCCACTGTGTTCTTGGGGACCTTCAATGCTGGAGACATTTTTTGGTACCCTTCCCCAGATCTGTGCCTCGACACCATCTTGTCTCAGAGCTCTACGGACCATTCCTTCGACCTCACTGGTTTTTGGTCTGACATGCACTGTCAACTGTGGGACCTTATAGAGACAGGTGTGTGCCTTTCCAAATCATGTCCAATCAATTGAATTTATCACAGGTGGACTCCAATAAAGTTATATAAACATCTCAAGGACGATCAATGGTAACAGGATGCACCTGAGCTCAAATTTGTGTCTCATAACAAAGGGTCTGAATACTTACGTAAAATGTTTTATCAATTTGCAAAAATGTCTAAAAACCTGTTTTGCTTTGTCATTACGGGCTATTGTGTGTAGATTGATGAGGATTTGTTTTATTTAATCCATTTTAGAATGAGGCTGTAACATAACAAAATGTGGAAAAGGGGAAAGGGTCTGAATACTTTCGAATGCACTGTATCTGTATTACCGTTTGGAATTTAAATAAGAATAGAATATGTGGTAACACTTTACTTGACACCCAGCACCATGTCATAATATGTCATAACAGCTGAAATAACTTGGCACAAACGTAACATAAAATAACACAATATACAGTACCAGTCAAAAGTTTGGACACACCTAGGCATTCAAGGGTTTTTCTTTATTTTTGATATTTTCTACATTGTAGAATAATGGTGAAGACATCAAAACTATGAAATAACACATATAGAATCATTTAGTAACCAAAAAAGTGTTAAACAAATCAAAATATATTTTATATTTGAGATTCTTCAAAGTAGCCACCCTTTACCTTGATGACAGCTTTGCACACTCTTGGCATTCTCTCAACTAGCTTCACCTGGAATGCTTTTCCTACAGTCTTGAAAGAGTTCCCACATTTGCTGAGAACTTGTTGGCTGCTTTTCCTTCACTCTGAGGTCGAACTCATCCCAAACCATCTCAATTGGGTTGAGGTCGGGTTATTGTGGAGGCCAGGTCATCTGATGCAGCACTACATCACTCTGCTTCTTGGTCAAATAGCCCTTACACAACCTGGAGGTGTGTTGGGTCATTGTCCTGTTGGAAAACAAACTATAGTCCCACTAAGAGCAAACCAGATGGGATGGCGTATCGCTACAGAATGCTGTGGTAGCCATGCTGGTTAAGTGTGCCTTGAATTCTAAATAAATCAGACAGTGTCACCAGCAAAGCACCCCCACACCATCACACCTCCTCCTCCATGCTTCACGGTGGGAACCACAAATGCGGAGATCATCCGTTCACCTACTTGCGTCTCACAAAGACACGGCAGTAGGATCCAAAAATCTCAAATTTGGACTCATCAGACCAAAGACAGATTTCCACCAGTTTAATGTCCATTGCTCATGTTTCTTTGCCCAAGTAAGTCTCTTCTTCTTATTGGTGTCCTTTAGTTGTGGTTTCTTTGCAGCAATTCGACCATGAAGGCCTGGTTCACAAAGTCTCCTCTAAACAGTTGATGTTGAGAAGTTTCTGTTACTTGAACTCTGAGAATCATTCATTTGGGCTGCAATCTGAGGTGCAGTTAACTCTAATGAACTTATCCTCTGCAGCAGAGGTAACTCTGGGTCTTCCTTTCCTGTGGCGGTCCTCATCTGAGCCAGTTTCATCATAGCGCTTGATGGTTTTTGCGACTGCACTTAAAGAAACTTTCAAAGTTCTTGACTGACCCTCATGTCTTAAAGTAATGATGGACTGTCATTTATCTTTGCTTATTTGAGCTGTTGTAGCCATAATATGGACTTGGTCTTTTACCAAATAGGGCTATCTTCTGTATACCACCCCTACCTTGTCACAACACAACTGATTGGCTCAGACGCATTAAAAAGGAAAGAAATTCCACCATTTAACTTTTAACAAGACACACCTGTTAATTTAAATGCATTCCAGTTGACTACCTCATGAAGCTGGTTGAGAGAATGCCAAGAGGGTGCAAAGCTGTCATCAAGGCACAGGGTGGCTACTTTGAAGAACCTCAAATATATTTTGATTTGTTTAACACTTTTGTGGTTACTACATGATTCCATATGTGTTATTTCATAGTTTTGATGTCTTCACTATTTTTCTACATGTAGAAAATACAAAAAATTAAGAAAAAACCCTTCAATGAGTAGGTGTCACTTTTGACTGGTACTGTATGTCACAACAGGTGTAAATACATGGGTCCTGACAGTGTTATGACCATATTATGACATGATTATGACTGTGTCAAAATGTGTTATGACACTGGGTTTCAACTAAAGTGTTACCGAATAGGTTTCGATCTGAACACCTTTACATTATTGTGGATGCTACCATACTTATGGCTCATAATTAATGTGGATGCTACCATAATTATGGCTCATCATTCATGTGGATGCTACCATAATTATGGCTCATCATTCATGTGGATGCTACCATAATTATGGCTAATCATTCATGTGGATGCTACCATAATTATGGCTAATCATTCATGTGGATGCTACCATAATTATGGCTAATCATTCATGTGGATGCTACCATAATTATGGCTAATCATTCATGTGGATGCTACCATAATTATGGCTCATCATTCATGTGGATGCTACCATAATTATGGCTAATCATTCATGTGGATGCTACCATAATTATGGCTAATCATTCATGTGGATGCTACCATAATTATGACTCATCATTCATGTGGATGCTACCATAATTATGACTCATCATTAATGTGGATGCTACCATAATTATGGCTCATCATTAATGTGGATGCTACCATAATTATGGCTCATCATTAATGTGGATGCTACCATAATTATGACTAATCATGAATGAATCATGAATAATTATGAGTTAGCATGGTTAGCATGTTTTGCGGGCATGATCTTTGTGCTTCTGTAACTCTCACTCATTGTTATTCACAATTATCCATAATCATGGTAGCAAGTGTTCAGAAACGTTTTCTATTATATGTGCAATAAAAGTGACTCCAAAATAACAAATGACATTTACCATTAATTTCTATTGGACACAACATAATCCGAAACACAACCAAAACAAACTGCAAATGCATCCAACAAGTTTGTAGAGTCACAAGATTGATGTAGTCATGTCGTGCTAGGAATATGGAACCAAATACAACAATTTTGATCAAATGTAATAGACTATATGTGAATTTGTTCAAATACTTATGACACTTTCAAATTGGGGGGGACTAGATACACAAGGTGCATTTATAACGGTAAAACTGATATTTCTGAAAATACCCTCAAATAAAAAGTGACATACTGTCGCCTCATATAAAACATTTGATCTCAAATCCAAAATGCTGGAGTACAGAGCCAAATTAAAGGTTTTAGCTTCACTGTCCAAATAAATATGTAGGGGAGTGTATGTGGTGTATAGGCATGCATTTCTGTGTTACAACCACTAACCAAAATGATCTGCAAATACTTCAGTAAACCGTATTTTTTTGGTGTTTTTGGATTATCCCTGATTTTACAAGAGATATTTTTCTTTACTGAGCTTCTTCTGTGATTCAGTGTTATTCAGTTTGAGGCATAAAGCGTCGGCTGTGTTTGGTCAACAGTAGGGATGCTTCAATTAAGTGTTTGTGGTCATTCAACGAGAGACAAATCGTTGTAATGCTATTTTTTCCACTTCAGAAATACTGCAGCAAACATCCTAATTAGATGTAAAATTGCACGACTTAGATCTCCTCAGCAAAAACAAACATTTATGACAGATTTCGAGTTATCTGACTATTTTGAGGAAGTGTATACTGGCTACGGCATCTCAAGATGGACAAACAGTACTATTGACACTTTTTAAAATTGTTTTTCAAGCAAAGGTCTTTTATTAAGGGAGTAGGCGCCAGCCGAACCGAAACGAGCGGAAGGCAGCAACATGACAGAGATTGAAGGGGAGAGGATAGGAGGCAGGGGATAGGTTTGGGATGGGGCCATTAAGGCCAAGGGCATTAAGACAAGGGATGGGTGGCAGCCACAAATGCTAAGGGATGGGATCACAGAACCACCTCAGCATGACGCCGCCTCATCACAGGATAATCCTCCCGCCATAAAAAAGACAATCTCCAATCTGAAGGAAATCTCTATTCTCCTGAGCTTGAATTAAAGCCAAACTGACACCCCCATCCCTACCCCACCCACAACTACCCTCCCCATCACCATCACTGCAGCAAAATAAAAGTGTAGACCTTCTTCTGATAGACAAAGAACGAAATAGGCTACATGTTGTACAAGAACCATGACAAGTAGCTGTTGAAATGCCATTGAAACCCATTTGGAAAAAGGATTACTGGTATGGAACATTTAAACTCATCACAATGAGATGCTCTGGAGTAGCAGACTGGTTTTGGGGTGAGTTGAGGTGGGGTGGTGGGGACAGGCTTTACCTTGCTTACCAGGATTAAGGCTTTGCTTTAATATAAATTAATTAAACTAATAGGTCTGTAATCCTGCAGAATGCAAACAAAGAGACAAAGGATGGACATATTCAACTAAATATGACCTTAAACACATACCAGAAGCATACCAGCTGAACATCAGACTAAACTATCTGGATAGAGGGTTCTGACTTAACAAAAAAAACATTCAGAAAGTCTATACTGAACAGTTATGTCCTAAAAGGACTACTGACATAGACTACATATAAGGGAAGCTATGAGGAATTAAACAAAGTCACTTTGGAAAAACATAGGTACGCTATTACGATATTTATTATGCAATTCATGCATGTTGTAATGTTGGCTATTCCCTGAGTTTTTTTGTATATCTTGTGTTGGATACAGTATAAGCTTTGATTTGACTTTGATGACAATACCAAAACCCCCAGCCCAGTTATGAGAAGTGTGCCATCTTCAAAACGAAAAGAGCATCTGTGATGAATTAAGGCTGTCCCCGACTCGATTGGTCGGTTAAAAAAAAATGTAAAAAATATATAGACGCACCCTATGTTTTGAATAAAAGCAACTATATGTAGGCTACTGAGCTTCACTGATGGTTTAAGCACTGTGATTAAAAATGAAGATTCAAATGACTCAAGTGCGAGTCAGAAATCAATATAGTCTAGCCAGAAGAAAAAAAACCCTGTTCCTGACCCTCCTCCTCCCGCTGGCCTTTTCAGATTCTTCCGTTATGCCCCTAAAGTTGCCGGTAATAGACTACACCAGTGATCGGCAACCTTTTCCATTTGAAGTGCCAATTTATCGTACCATTTCTAGTGTGCTCTGTGCCAGTTATGATTTGCATATGCACTTTTTCGTTAAACAGTTTTAGTTCATTTATAATTAAGTCTTCATATCTCAAAATCAATGTCATGTGGTCAATCAAAATTCTATCTAAATGAAAATGATACAAATCTAAAAGTTACTTCTATTGCCATTGCCAATATGTAAAAATAGCCTACATAAAGCCAACAAATAAAAACATTGCAGCATGCAGGTAGAAAATATCCTGATAAAAATAAATATCCCATAAATCACATTGGCTATGCATGGCCTGTCTGCAAAGAACTTGAAACATTCCATCAACTTTCAACTTGGTCAGGCTGAAGCATGCTAGCAAACTTGCAACATTGTATATAATATTCTGGGCCCTCAGAAGACACAGCTGTAGGCTATTTGCGCAAGGAATAAGAAGTAATCAGGTAGGCCTTTTTTATGACGTTTCCACTGGATCAGAGCATGACATTTTCCCCCTTTTCATGCCAAGTCGTTATCTAAAGAGAGAGAGATTAAATATTTTTCAAATAGGTTTCTTTGAAAGAACTATTGTCATTCTCAATGGATGTAAAAACAGACTTTGTTTACCTGCTGTTTGAGGCGAAGAAAAAATGACTTTGAGAAGCTCCACAGTGGTGGTGAGTTAAGACAATCAGAAATAGTATCAGATCCCCAAATGGGTACATTTATAGGTCTACATTTGCGCGCAGGCCAGGTAGACTAGGCCTACTTCTATGCGTAATCAGGTGCGTGTCCTTACTCAAGATTGACCTGAGCGCTCCAAACAAAAGACAATGAATAAAGGGACAACTCGTAAATAGAACGAAATAAACCAAAACTTTTAAAAGTGTAGCCCAGGTTGTGCTCACTGCTAACGTGTCCACACCTACAATCACTACGGGTGATACTGTTGTGCCATCCCTGTGGCATCCACAATGGATTAATCCACTCAGAGTGAATCAGACAGGTGTCTCATGTGCCATATAAAAAAAGCTATGTGTAGATAGATGAGGGGGAAAAACAATTTAATCAATTTTAGAATAAGGCTGTAACGTAACAAAATGTGGAAAAAGTCATGGGGTCTGAATACTTTCCGAATGCACTGTATATATTTGTGAGTGCTCGACTAAAAAAATATTGGTCGACCAACAGCCTATCGACCAAACAATTGACTAGTCGACTAAACTGGGGCAGCCCTAGTGGTATGCTTGTCTTTTTCATCCTTGTGCGGAGTTGAAGAAAACATGTATCACAAACCAGTCGCTCTCCTCTCCTCCACACTGATAAGGTGTCTCTATTTATTCAGAGAGGAAGAGATAAACCCTGAATGAGGCATTGTGGAAAACAGAGAGAGAGAGAGAGAGAGAGAAGGAAAGAGAGAGACCTGGTTTTAGGTTGCCTCACCGTGTGTGTCCCTATGAGCAGATGGCCTTATTGAAAACTCAGCCTTGCTCTTTGAGGAGTTCGGGGGCTACCCCCCCCCCCTCCACACCTCCCTCTGCCCACCCCACCCGGCCATCCTTCCTGCTTACCCCCGAGCGGTGTACCCCCCACTCAGACTAATCCATTTCCACCATGAGTACGTCTTAATGTAATTTAATGGGGATAATCCCCAGTAGATGGAGCATCCCATGTACAGTAGGTCTGTACGTGATGGATGGGTCGGCAAGGATGGATGTGGGACTGGGGAATAAAATGACGATTTAGATAGAAAACATGGCTGTACAGTGAGCGATCCAAGCAGAGCAGAGTACCGGGGCCAGGGACCGAGAGACACGAACTGACAGCACTACTCAGGAGATTCAAGGATAACATGAATGGGGCTACTGTCTACATCAGGGATGGGCAACTTTGATGGGGGTTGGGGCCACAAAGAAATGGAACTCATCATGAGTGGCTGCGTACCCACATTCATACCTTGTGAGCAGAACACTTTAGCGAGCCCCCTCGTTACAGCAAAAAGATATATATATGTTTTATTGCAAATTTGCTGCAATTCTACACATTTTGCAATTGGGTGGAGAGAAGATTTTGCAATTTTATAACACATTTCATGCAATTCTACTTCTTTTGCCATGGGGCGGAGAGAAATTTGGACTTTTACAGCTAATTTCCTGCAATTCTACACATTTTGCCATAGGGTGTAGGCAAATGTTTGTCATTTTTAATATGATAACAGATAATCAATGGGCCCCACGCCGGTCGGTAATTTGACCATGCTGACTACATGTTTAGATTGCTGGCCGCTAGACTAATTTACCAATCTAAAAAAAAAATCTGACATGGGCTAATTGGGTGACTGTTGATGCACAACCACATTTCAAAACTGCACCTTGTGTATTCTACCTCTCAAATGTAAGTCGAGTCCCTGAATGATTTCTACATTTTCTTCACAGCAAAGACAAACTACAAATGGGCATTAAAGACTACTAGTCCCAATCAAGACATAAAAAAGGCATTTCTTTCAGTAGCTACCTGCACACGCTAACTCACATGCAGACTCAGAGATGTGTTTTACATGTATTTTTATTTAACCTTCATTTAACTAGGCAAGTCAGTTAAGAACAAATTCGTATTTTCAATGACGGCCTACCCCGGCCAAATCCTAAACCGGACAACGCTGGGCCAATTGGGCGCCGCCATATGGGACTCCCAATCACACCATGGTTGTGATACAGCCTGGAATCGAACCGGGGTCTGTAGTGACGCCTCCAGCGCTGAGATGCAGTGCCTTAAGACCGCTGTGCCACTTGGGAGCCCATGGTCAGGCTCACTGAGATTGCCTGTCTATGTGTGTGAGGGGAGATGTTTCTGGTTGAGAGAATGATGACTGACCAACTGCTCTACATTTTATGGACTGACAGGGCCATTATTCTGTCTTCACATTACTGTGAGAAAGAGAGGCGTAGAAAACAGCCCAGTGGTAATGTTTCCATAACCAAAGTATAGTTTACATATGAAAAACTAATGAAGCCTGTGAAAGTTGGTGGTCAAGGATCTAGGCAGATGTCAGTTTACAGTGAACCTTTAATTAATTAATAGTGCATGGATCACTTTGTGCAAATTACCGGTAAGGAAATATACTGTAGGTTGGACTGTATCTCGACTCATACAAGTGACATGGGCGGGTTCAGCACTGTACAGTAAGTAGCCCATCATATAACTATACTAAGTGAATATAAATCCCATTACGTGTTTAAACTGCAAATACTGACGTTTATGCTCAAACCTAACTCGGGTTCACCAATAAATCATTATTTCCATACAGTTGCATCACTTCATAATGCTGGAGGACAAACGGGTAGATTTACAAATAAATTACTGCCAATCAATCACTATGTAGCGGGTATCGATCAATATGTTAATTTGTGGTCGAACTTTTATTTTTTAGTGTCAAGACAAATGAGAAAAACATGCGTTTCTGTCCCTCGTGTCATGGCTGTTGTACAACGGAGCTGTTAAAGTAATACATACACTACTAACATCGCGCTAAGAAATTCATCAGATCTTTACGCACACACAGAATTATACAGGGAGGTATATTCTAACCGACCCACATTTGCTTGTACATGTGCATAATAAATAGACAGAACAGAACAGACCGACACTGTCCGTGGCTATAAAGGTAGAACACCAACCACGTAAACTTACCTTGGAAGAACAGTAGTTGCCGGAAACTAACACGGAGCTGTCCAGATTTCAAAGTCCCCCTAAAAATGTTAAATAAGTCCCCAAGCAAAATGCATGTAAAATTCACATTTTATCTTCCCGAGCGCGCGGAGAGTTAGAGAAAGGCACTGTTCAGTAGAAAATACAAGGGGGCACTGGTTGACAATTCCTACTGAAAGACGACACGGACAACTCAACAAGAGTCCAGGACTTTCTCCACGCCCAGGTACAGGATCACATGGTGATCCCAGGTGTGATTCTTCTCGAGCTATGGCTCAGTTGGCAAGGGACACACCTGTGAGATCCGCTCACATCCGCCCCCGGTGACATTGCGTTTGAGAACCAGGAAATTATAGGCGAGTGGAAAATGCGCAGGGAGGTAAAACGCAAAATCGACCGGGAAAAGAGAGGGATTATTCTCCTCCCCCTTTCAAAACGCAAAAAAACGTTTGGCCTGTAGATCACAGACTGCCAGGCAATGGTTACACAATATCATTAAAAACGAAGGAGCAAGTAGTATAATGTGCTCTTCCGTCGCCACCGGTTTGGAAGGATTTGGAGTGGAAGGGATTGGAATAGCTCGTGCATGCGAGTTCACGTTCAGTATGGCAAAGCAGTCCCTTCTCGGCTGCTATTTCATGCAAATCTTAAAGTGGTTTTTATTTTAATCCATTTCAGATTAATGTCTAAAGGGAGATTAGGGCCGTTCCATTCCTCGGGTGGAATAAAATCTATTCTGAAACCAATGAAACATTCAAACCATCCAAAAGCATTCTTCAATCACATACATTTATTAGGCTACGTTATTGTTAGGCTACATCAGCGTCTAGTTTTTTATTTATATTTGGTTTGCGTCGTGAACTAACGTGAATTTAATGTGAAATCAACAAAAATTGTCACCATGTTATTGGATTTAGGTTAAAAGTTGGGTGAAAACAAGTCGAAATTCCCTTACGTTGATTACTTTGTGTAAATCGAATCAGATTTCCGTCATCGCATAATTAAACAAATATAATATTGTGTGGAAACAACGTTGAATCAACAAGTTTTTGCTCAGTGGGGTAGTTCACTACAGGCTTCTTGTGTAGTAGACCTGGCTATGCGCAGCTTGAAGGTAATGAAATTGTCAGACAGTGTTTAGATTTAGAACCCATATGATGAATGATGAAACCATTTGTTATTCTTATGTTTTATTGACTCCATCAAGCCTAGGGCTACCTGTGTATAATCAAATAGTCAAGCCAGTGCAGTTACTAGCAGTGGCCGAATTGTCTTTTCACCATTAAAAGGTAAGGTTGCATCAAGCACAGTTGTACATTAGAAAACCTTGAAGAAACTATCAGGCTTCCTCACCTTTCCAAACGCACATCTCCTGCATACTGCTGCATTCCAGTCAGGGCTAAAAGCATGCGAGACTGAAACCAGATCAGCGTAGTCAACACACCACCACCATGAACATCTTCCATTGAATAGTTTGTATTCTTGCCTTGGAGCATCATCCCACACTGCAGTTTGGTACATAGAGTAATAATAGTTTTGTGGCCCTGTCATAGGTTACGTCCCAAATGGCGCCCTATCCCTATATAGTGCACGACATTTGACCAGAGCCCTATGGGCTCTAGTCAAAAGTAGTGCACTATATAGAGAATATGGTGTTATTTGGGATGCAGACAAACTCCTTGTTGTGTCTGGGTGTGTGTCAGTTTTGTGAGTGATTTATGGCCATGCAAATGAGTCTGTCTGTCTGGGGGAGCGACGTGTTGTCTTTGCCCGATGGGCCCCGAGGGACTATGGGATTGAGGGGGAATGATTCAGCCCCGTACTGCTGACACAGCCAGAAGAGTGGCAGAGATGCAGCAGAGAGACAGAGCGAGATGGGGGAGATGGCCTTCACAAGTCTTCCCATTGACTGATGAGATCAAGGAGAATCTAGGCCATGCCAGACAAGTGTCAGGTAAACAGACACAGAGAGACAGAGCGAGAGAGACAAACAGAACACTACTCTCAGAGCAGAAACTGAACACTCAAGAAGCACAGCTAAGAGAATGTAGAGAGCAAACCAAGCAGAGCGAGAGATCTGCTATCTATGTGGGGCTTGAGTTTACAATGTTTGACCTGTTTGTCTAAGGGTTCAGGAGTAACGTGTCTTGGAAGTAGGCTATATGACCAGACCAAGGGCAGCGCTCACACACTAAGAGGTCCCGACGACCAGGCTGAATTCATTCCCAATTGGAATAGAGAAACTGTTAATGTGAATAGGATCAACCATTAAATAAGGAACAAGTTGTCTGTTGCCTGTATGATGATAGTGTTCATGTGTAATTGATGTGTAACAAATGACAGTCAGACCTTTTACTCATGCAGAGGAGTGAAAGGGGATCGCGGCACTCGATTTCTTGACATTAAAATCTGTGTGCTCAGTCATTTACCAGAGGAGAAATTATTCTATTCACACAATGTTAGTAATGAAGTCAGTGAGTTCATCCTCTCTTCTTGAGTGTTCAGACAAGGTCTAACCAAGACTTGTAGGTCAGTAGCATACTTCAGAACCGGTTTTTCATATGGATAGAGTGCACTCTGCTGGTTCCTTATTGCAGTGCATGTGTTCAAGTGACCGCAAGTATCATGTAAAGTATTGATGCTGTACTTTATGAAGTGGGTGGGACTCCATGTGGTGGGAGGGTTGCTTTTTTTCAGAAATGGATATTTGATTTGTCAGTGCTTCTGTTATAATGGATGTATGGTTTGCGAAATCATCATAGCAGTGCATATTTAATAACTATGTGACCAATATTGATATCGCTACATAGTGTTGCTATGTGTACCTCCAAATATATCCAACATTGCTATGCAATAGTATCAGCTTGTAAGGAACACATGCACTATTGTACCAGTGTCTGAAGGTTGCCAGATGTAGCATCTCTGGAATGGAGTTCAGAAGACAGGAGACATGAGGATAACAGATGGAGGTTACTCGCAGACACAAGTTGTCACGGGGGGTAAGGCAAGGTGTGAAAACTCGCTGGAGAGTCAGACGAAGGTTATTTAAAAGAGCATGAGAAGGAGCAGTTTGGTAGAGTTTCAAACCACACCCTATATAGTGCACTATACAGGGAATAGTGTGGCATTTGGAAGGCACCCTTCGATTTGAATAGCTGCCTGACCTAGCAGAGCACAGCGCTATCTGCCAATATGACTTATTACAGTGGAAGTCTGTGAGGGCTGGGGATGTTTGAGCGAACTTAGCCTCGTCGAGAAGTAGGATATGGCTACGCGAGATTAGAGCAACCTAAATTTACTATGTGCAGACTTGAGCCCTGGCTGGGTGTCTGTACTGTAAAGCATAGTGTAACATGGAGACATCAGTTTCAGCATAGGGGGGAGAGAGAGAGAGAGAGAGATGAGAAAGAGATAGACTGGCGCACTTCGGACTCAGGCCAAGCAAAACCACCACATGCTGGGAATAGCAGGGTGGCAGCCGTGTGTGGGTTGGACTGGCTTGTGTGGGGAACAGTTTGAGTATGTGCGTGTTTCAGTATACTTAGTGTTTATATGAGTGTAATTATATGTTTAGAAGCACTTGCATTGGTAAAGACCTGTGTATGCTTTCGTGCCTGGCTTGCATGTGTTACAGCTTGCCTTTGAGCTCATGATAGGTGGGACTGTGTGGAGGTGATACTACAAAACCCATTGAGTGATATTATTCTCGATCATATCAGACCAATGCACTGACTGAGCTAGCAGGCTTTCATTTCAGGGAAGACTAATGTCAGCCGGTTGTTTTGCTCTACTACAGGATCTAATCACAGTTTGCCCGGCTCAGCCTGTGCCCAGGTGGCACACGTTAGGGGAGGACAGACAGAGGGATGGTCAGCATCAATGCCTGCCTGCCTGTCCCTCATCCTGCTGTGATGTAACTCAGACCCCCCACACACACATGGCACGCACATACAGTGGCACATACACAAAAACACAGACACACGTTCACACACACCAGTGTTTCCCCTAGGATTGTTTTCAGCAGCGGTGGAAAAGGTAGCGGGGGGAGGGATGGGGGAGACTGTACACTTCTGGTGACTTTTTAAAAGGACATTCTACTCTGAAAAGAAAGTAAAAATAAACTCTGCTGCTCCACTCTCCCTTCACCCTGCTATTGCTTTACCTCCAGGGGCCACATTCGGTCTTCACCGAGGTCCGGAGGGCTGCATTTAAAATGGATTATATTTCCTTGCCATCAAAATCAGCAAAAACTAGTCCCCTAACCATCGCTTTTGGCATTTTCGATGCTCCCAGACTGTGTAGCTTTTGTTTCGATGACTGCTAGCTAGCTGGACAGCGAAAAGAGACTATAAATGTAGGTGCATTATAATTTCTACACTGTTTCCATTTGGTTTTAGTAATTTCAATGTCGATTGAGATCATTTTTTCCCAGAGGAAAACATAAATCATCAAATGAAATCATATTTTTGTGGTGGATTAAGCACCTGCGGAAACACGCCACAGACATGACAAAAACAGAGAGAGAGACACAGACAAATCTCATTATGCCCTTTGATCCTGATTAATCACTGATCAGTGATGTAAGCTGAAGAAAGCTGAGTGAGTGTGTTGGTGGACTGAAGTTTGAGAGTGTCTGATTAGAGACAGGCAGCTAGGGCTGTGGTTGGGAGGGTCTAAGCTGGATCAGCTTGGTTGGCACACACCAGTCTATGGGTTTTCCATGAAAGCCATTCTTGTATTTCCCAGACAAAAATGCAAACTTAACCTAGTAGGAGCTGCTCCACGTAACATAAGCTAATCCTTATCCTGGATCCTGACCTGAGGATGACATTGATTTAAAAACTGTGATTTATTATACTAAACAAGGGAAAAAGGGAGAATGCCAGCAGGTTTAAGACCATGGACGCCACTGGGCAATATTGAAAGGCAGGGTATTATGTAGGCCGCCCAGCAGCCCATGTTGAATCAGTGCCATAGCCATCTGCCATACTCTATTTCCATCCCACAGCCCACTGGTGGTGGAACAGCCTGAGCCAAAAGGGACTTCTATGGTTACAGAGCCCTTTGCTCTGCTCTGCATTCATAACCAAACGCATCTTTGTTCAACAGGTCCAATCTCAGCCTCAGGGATGGCGAGTGGACCAGATCTCATCTATAATTATGTACCAGGTGCTTACTATCTTTGAGTGGATGGATGGAAAGCCAGTAAGATTCTTGGTAGGGTTGTAAGACAACAGTAATCAAGGCACCTCAAGAGTAGTAATGCGGATTATCACCACCACTGACCACCACCATTATAAAATGTCCACAACTAGCACACAAGGGTGGCACACAAGCCTGGTTTGAGAGATTGTCTGGCTGGCAAAGTGAACAGCACTCTTCTCATATTTTCCTGTGTTGTACAGTAGTAATAGCCAGGTTGTAGTGTGATGATGAATATGGGTTGCCATGCCAGGCTCAGAATGAAACAGAAGCTGACCGGATTCATTTGAGATTATGTGGCCTGGACACAGTGTAATCCCCTTATCTACATACTTACCTGTCCTGTACCTGATGGTGATCCTGCCACTGTGGGGCATGTCTGTCTCTGTCTGGTAGGAGACAATATTCAGGTGTCAGCAGCAAAGCACAGGTAGCACAGCACAGGCAGCCTGGGACAGGCAGCACAGGACAGGACAGGCAGCACAGGACGGGCAGTTTTCACCTTGCACTTCTGCTGCTGAGCATGCATAATATAAAGAGCATGGCATTATCCCAACAAGGTTTTTCAACAACAGAAACGCTTCTAATAGTGACTCTCCATAGGAAATTAGGGTTTAAATTATTATCTGGTATTGCATTGACATATAGCCTACAAGTATACTGAACAAAAATATAAACGCAACATGTAAAGTGTTGGTCCCATATTTCATGAGGTGACATAAAAAGATCCCAGAAATGTTCCATACACACAAGAAGCTTATTTCTCTCAAATGTTGTGCAGAAATGTATTTATATCCCTGTTTGTGAGCATTTCTCATTTGCCAAGATAACCATCCACCTGACAGGTGTTTCATACCAAGAAGTTGATTTAACAACATGCTCATTACACAGGTACACCTTGTGCTGGAGACAATAAAAGGCCACTCTAAAATATTAAGTTTTGTCACACAACACAATGCCACAGATGTCTCAAGTTTTTAGGGAGCGGTCAATTGGCATGCTGACTGCAAGAATGTCCACCAGAGCTGTTGCCAGAGAATTTAATGTTAATTTCTCTACCATAAGCCGCCTCCGACGTTGTTTTAGAGAATTTGGCAGTACGTCCAACTGACCTCACAACCGCAGACCATGCCAGCCCAGGCCCTCTACATCCCACTTCTTCAAATGCGGGATCGTCTGAGACCAGCCACCCGGACAGCTGATGAAACTGTGGGTTTGCACAACTGAAGAATTTCTGCACAAACTGTCAGAAACCGTCTCAGGGAAGCTCATCTGTGTGCTCGTCGTCCTCACCAGGATCTTGACCTGACTGTAGTTCGGCGTCGTAACCGACTTTGGTCAGTAACCGACTTTAGTGGGCATATGCTCACCTAAGATGGCCACTGGCACACTGGAGAAGTGTGCTCTTCACGGATGAATCCCGGTTTCAACTGTACCAGGCAGATGGCAGACAGCATGTGTGGTGAGCGGTTTGCTGATGTCAACGATGTGAACAGAGTGCCCCATGGTGGCAGTGGGGTAATGATATGGGCCAGCAGCATACCACCCTGCATACCACTGCTGGCTTGCTTCTGAAGCTAAGCAGGGTTGGTCCTGGTCAGTCCCTGGATGGGAGACCAGATGTGGCTGGAAGTGGTGTTGGAGGGCCAGTAGGAGGCACTCTTTCCTCTGGTCTAAAAAAAAAAAAAATATCCCAATGCCCCAGGGCAGTGATTGGGGACACTGCCCTGTGTCGGGTGCCGTCTTTCGGATGGGACGTCAAACGGGTGTCCTGACTCTCTGAGGTCATTAAAGATCCCATGGCACTTATCGTAAGAGTAGGGGTGTTAACCCCGGTGTCCTGGCTAAATTCCCAATCTGGCCCTCAAACCATCACGGTCACCTAATAATCCCCAGTTTACAATTGGCTCATTCATCCCCCTCCTGTCCCCTGTAACTATTCCCCAGGTCGTTGCTGCAAATGAGAACGTGTTCTCAGTCAACTTACCTGGTAAAATAAAGGATAAATAAAATAAAATGGGCAGGCATAAGCTACGGGCAACGAACACAATTGCATTTTATCGATGGCAATTTGAATGCACAGAGATACCATGACGAGATCCTGAGGTCCATTGTCGTGCCATTCATCCGTCGCCATCACCTCACGTTTCAGCATGATAATGCATGGCTCAATGTCGCATGGACCTGTACACAATTCCTGGAAGCGGAAAAAATTTCCCAATTCTTCCAAAGCCTGCATAAACAAGTCCAGTGGTGTAAAGTACTTAAGTAAAAATACTTTAAAGTACTACATAAGTCGTTTTTTGGGGAATCTGTACTTTACTATTTATATTTTTGACAACTTTTACTTTTACTCCACTACATTCCTAAAGAAAATAATGTACCCATTACTCCACACATTTTCCCTGACACCCAGAAGTAATCAATACATTTTGAATGCTTAGCAGGACAGAAAAATGGTCCAATTCATGAACTTATCAAGAGAACATCCTTGGTCATCTCTACTGCCTCTGATGTGGCGGACTCACTAAACACAAATGCTTTGTTTGTAAATGATGTCTGAGTGTTGGAGTGTGACGCTGCCTATCTGTAAAAAAAAAATGAAAGAAAGAAAATCGTGCCATCTGGTTTGCTTAATATAAGGAATTTGAAATGATTTATACTTTTACTTTTGATACTTAAGTATAATTAAGGTTTCTTCCGAGCCACCGTGCTTCTACATCTGCATTGCATGCTGTTTCGGGTTTTAGGCTGGGTTTCTGTACAGCACTTTCTGACATTGGCTGATGTGAAAAGGGTTTTATAAATAAATGTGATTGATTGACTTTTGATACTTAAGTACAGTTGAAGTCGGACGTTTACGTACACCTGAGCCAAATACATTTAAACTCAGTTTTTCACAATTCCTGACATTTAATCCTAGTAAAAATTCCCTGTCTTAAGTCAGTTAGGATCACCACTTTATTTTAAGAATGTGAAATGCCAGAATAATAGTAGAGAATGATCTATTTCAGCTTTTATTTATTTCATCACATTCCCAGTGGGTGAGAAGTTTACATACACTCAATTAGTATTTGGTAGCATTGCCTTTAAATTGTTTCACTTGGGTGAAATGTTTCGGGTAGCCTTCCACAATTTTCCCACAATAAATTGGGTGAATTTTGGCCCATTCCTCCTGACAAAGCAGGTGTAACTGAGTCAGGTTTGTAGGCCTCCTTGCTCGCACACGCTTTTTCAGTTCTGCCCACAATATTTCTATGGGATTGAGGTCGGGGCTTTGTCATGGCCACTCCAATACCTTGACTTTGTTGTCCTTAAGCTTTGTTGTCCTTATGCTTGGGGTCATTGTCCATTTGGAAGACCCATTTGCGACCAAGATTTAACTTCCTGACGGATGTCTTGAGATGTTGGTTCAATATATCCAGATAATTTTCCATCCTCATGATGCCATCTATTTTGTGAAGTGCACCAGAACCTCCTGCAGCAAAGCACCCCCACAACATGATGCTGCCACCCCCGTGATTCACGGTTGGGATGGTGTTCTTCGGCTTGCAAGCATCCCCCTTTTTCCTCCAAATATAACGATGGTCGTTATGGCCAAACAGTTCTATTTTTGTTTCATCAGACCAGAGGACATTTCTCCAAAAAGTACGTTGTTTGTCCCCATGTGCAGTTTTTATGGCGGTTTTGGAGCAGCGTCTTCTTCCTTGCTGAGCGGGCTTTCGGGTTATATCGATATAGGACTCGTTTTCTGTGGATATAGATACTTTTGTACCTGTTTCCTCCGGCATCTTCACAAGGTCCTTTGCTGTTGTTCTGGGATTGACTTGCACTTTTCGCACCAAAGTACGTTCATCTCTAGGAGACAGAACGCGTCTCCTTCCTGAGCGGTATGATGGCTGTGTGGTCCCATGGTGTTTATACTTGCGTACTATTGTTTGTACAGATGAACGTGGTACCTTCAGGAGTTTGGAAATTGCTCCCAAGGATGAACCAGACTTGTGGAGGTATACACATTTTCTGAGATCTTGGCTGATTTCTTTTGATTTTCCCATGATGTCAAGCAAAGAGGCACTGAGTTTGAAGGTAGGCCTTGAAATACATCCACACCTACACCTCCAATTGATTCAAATGATGTCAATTAGCCTATCAGAAGCTTCTAAAGCCATGACATCATTTTCTGGAATTTTCCAAGCTGTTTAAAGGCACAGTCAACTTAGTGTATGTAAACTTCTGACCCGCTGGAATTGTGATACGGTGAATTATAAATGAAATAATCTGTCTGTAAACAATTGTTGGAAAAATTACTTGTGTCATGCACAAAGTAGATGTCCTAACCGACTTGCCAAAACTATAGTTTGTTAACAAGAAATTTGTGGAGTGGTTGAAAACGAGTTTTAATGACTCCAACCTAAGTGTATGTAAACTTCCCACTTCAACTGTATATTTAAAACCAAATACTTTTAGACTTTTACTCAACTAGCATTTTACTGGGTGACTTTAACGAGTCATTTTCTATTAAGGTATTTTTACTTTTGAAAAGTATGAAAATTGGGTACTTTTTCCACCACTTGACATGTCACCCATTGAGTATGTTTGGGATGCTCTGGATCGACGTGTACGACAGCGTGTTCCAGTTCCCGCCAATATCCAGCAACTTCGCACAGCCATTGAAGAGGAGTGGGGCAACATTCCACAGGCCTCAATCAACAGCCTGATCAACTCTATGCGAAGGAGATGTGTCGCAAAGCATGAGGGAAATGGTGGTCACACAAGATACTGACTGGTGTTCTGATCCACACCCCTACCTATTTCTTAAGGTATCTGTGACCAACAGATGCATATCTGTATTCCCAGTCATGTGAAATCCATAGATTAAGGCCTAATGAATTCATTTCAATTGACTGATTTCCTTATATAAACTTGTAACTCAGTAAAATCTTTGAATTGTTGCATGTTGCGTTTACATATTTTGTCAGTGTAGTTAAAGCCTTAATGCTCAAATCAGTTTGGTTTTTCAAATCTGTTTTGGATTTGTGTGTGTTCAGATTGTATTAATTTGCTAATATGGGTTCGCTAGCTGTCAAGTGGCGGGTATGTGTAGGTTGATTGTTGGTGGTGCTTGTGCTTACTCTCACGCCAAAAATATCATATTTGAATCAGATATGTGAGAAAAAAATGTCACTTCAAACTGCCAGTGTGAACAAGGCTTAGTGTAGCCTTATTCAGTATTATTATCTATCCATCTCAACTAATATCAATAATCTGACAATTAAATGAACTTTTACTGTCAGGAGAAAATATAGGAGACAAAAATAAAAACATAGATAAAATACATCACCAGTTGATATGCATTGATATGCAAATATATGTCGCTTTCCCACTCCATCATGTCTGCATAGAAATGACAGTTCTTGTAATAGTTGAAATTGTCATGCTGTAGTCAAGTGGACACTTCAACTGATTATGTGAGAGCCCATAACTCTCTTTGTGAGAGGTCTCTTTTCGGAATGGATATACTGGGTACAGCATCATCAATAAAAAAAAATATTTTCATTTCACCTTTATTTAACCAGGTAGGCCAGTTGAGAACAAGTTCTCATTTACAAAAGCGACCTGGCCAAGATAAAGCAAAGCAGTGCGACAAAAACAACACAGAGTTACATAAACAAATGTACAGTCAATAACACAATAGAAAAGAAAAATCTATGTAGTGTGTGCAAATGTAGAAGAGTAGGGAGGTAGGCAATAAATAGGCCATAGAGGCGAAATAATTACAATTTAGCATTAATACTGGAGTGATAGATGTGCAGATGATGATGTGCAAGTAGAGATACTGGGGTGCAAAAGAGCAAGAGAGTAAGTAATAATATGGGGATGATGAAGATTAGCCTAATAATGGATTAAAAGAGCCTAACGTTACTCCTTATAGTCTAAGGACCTTACATGTTCTGTTTAAAGTCTAATTGGCTCTGGAAGCCAAAACCGCCAAATACTGCATTTAAACATGAATTGATTTTCAACTGAGGTACATTTCTAGAAACATAAATCCCTCTACTTTCATATCACATCAAAATAATTTCACAAATGCAAAACACATACGTCCTGTTTTAACCAGTTTTATTTGCGATTCTTGATCATGACTCAGTTCCATAACACCTTCTGTACAGTTGCAGCTGACAGTATTTTTCAGTGACAACACGTTTGTGGTGTCCGTCTTCCATTTACACACAGGTTTTCGGAGATGTAGATAGCTAATTAGATAGCTAATCAGCCCTCTGTAAAATGGAAATATGGCCTTCCCCTTACCATATGAAATGTGATTATCAGTTTAACCTTTAGTCAAACTCCCCCTTGTTCAGTAGATGATATGGAACTGAGAGTCATGATCAAGGGCTACATCAAGATAGAAAATGGGGCCAAGAGTCATATATTCATGAGCAGTTGGGGAGTAACAGATTACAAAAAAACGGTAACTGTAATCAGTTACGTTCCCAGGTAAAATATTGTAATCAGATTACAGATACTTTTGAAAAACTAGATGATTACTTCGAGGATTACTTTTACATTCAGAAAGGAGTTTGCAAAAAACTATCTTTGACACTTCACTGTTTTCTCAATGACATTTAAATCAGCAGTGAAAAAAGGACCACGTTTAAGTTTGTTCCACCTGAGCGAGTCTGACCACAAGTCAGAGACCACTATGATGACACACCAAATGTGTTTGATGGATCGCGGGAAAAGAGCAGGAATAGGCTTTTGTAGGCTACAGTCCAAGATATGTCTTCCAATGGTGCGACTGCTGTCGGCATCCAAAGATAATCCAACTTGAATAAAGGTTTGGCGGTAAGGATGACAGCAGTGGTATAGTCTACAGCGATACGGATATCACTTATTATTGATATCTACATAGCGCATTGATGTGAATCACACTGCTGCTCTCATTTAGCTATTTGCGCCTTACGGATTGTGGTTGTTGTTGGTGGCTGTTCACAAATCTAAATGTGTATTTGAACCCAATAATGGTTGAATTCAAGAAGTTTAAGCTGCCTATCAATCATTGCTTTTTAAACCAGTGGACAGCCACTGACAAATGTGATCTTGCAAGTGCTGCGTAGTGCGAATCCCAGTTTATGGAATTAAAATAGGGCTTTTGTTGTTCAATCTAATTCATGCAGATAAAAAAATCCATAGGCCTAATGGACACATGTTCACTCACGCACTTTTGATAGACTTAAAGGGGCAATCTGTAGTTGCTACATCCATTTGTGGACTTATATATACATACAGTTGAAGTCAGAGGTTTACGTACACTTAGGTTGGAGTCATTAAAACTCGTTTTTCAACCACTCCACAAATTTCTTGTTAACAAACAGTAGTTTTTGCTAATTGGTTAGGACATCTACTTTGTGCATGTGTAACCGATGTGAAATGGCTAGCTAGTTAGGGGTGGTGCGCGCTAATAGCATTTCAATCGGTGAGGTCACTCGCTCTGAGGCCTTGAAGTAGTTGTTCCCCTTGCTCTGCGAGGGTCGCGGCTTTTGTGGAGCGATGGGTAACGATGCTTCGTGGGTGTCAGTTGTTGATGTGTGCAAAAGGGCCCTGGTTCGAGGCGAGGAGAGGGACGGAAGCTATACTGTTACACATGACACAAGTCATTTTTCCAACAATTGTTTACAGACAGATTTATAAGTGAAATATTCAATATATATATATATATGCCCATTCATTCTTGACGAATATAACCTATAAATGCCTCATGAGCTTAGTTCAGCTGTCAGACTCCATGAGAACCCAAAATACAAGCTTGTTTTTCACCAATGTTTGTAAACATTGTAAATGTAAACAAACACTGTATAGCCTCATAACATGGTTAAAATAATAATGTTGATATCATGGATGGTCAGTCCTTGCATCCATAGCTCTATTAATCTGAGAGTGGTTACATTTCTCCAGGCCCATCCCTCAGGTTTTTACCAAAAACAGAGGCGGGGTGTCCGTTTTGTTATTGTTTCATCTGTGGATTTGTCCTTTAAACAGCTGCAAGATATCAAAGTGTCACCAACAAAAAGGAAAACAATAGGCCTATAGCAAATGCAGCATATGGCATTCATTTTTTACATGTAAAGAGCACTTTTCAGTAGTGCTGAAAGCATGCAATTCCATGAGTGCAGCATTTATTTTTCAACTCGAATCAATTAACAAAATCAGTCCTAATTTGGCTAATCTATACTTACATATTTCCAAATCCTATTCTTGAAGATCAAGGGGTATAACATTTATTGGAATGACTGCAATTCTGATAGACTTTGTTTTTCATGTAAAAATATAATTTAATTGTATTATGATATGTAGTAGAAAGTGATGGGTTAGAAGAAGCCTACATATCCAACCCATAAAGTAAAATGTAACATCCATATATGGCCAGCTATGTAAACATTAACATTGATTTATCCTGCAATAGATGTCGTTCAATTGGTAACATACATTTTTGTCTTCTTCTAGTGCCTCTTAAGGGGAAAGTAATCTAAAAGTAACGGAATGCAATCAGATTACATTAGAGTTTGGGTAATCCAAAATGTACATTACTGATTACAAATTTGGATAGGTAACTAGTAACTGTAACAGATTACATTCAGAAAGTAACCTACCCAATCCTGTTGATGAGCAATGCTTTCTATACACAAAATAATTTTTGCAGTGTTCCGCTATTACAAAAAATTGAAGGGAAAATACACTGTTTTCTTTGTTTAATCTCGTAAAATTTTGGAAATAAAATAAAACAATCACTAAAAAAGTCAGATGTTCCATTTCTGGAGTGTTGATACTGTTAATTTGTCACCACAGACTGATGGTTTGTTTACATAGCAGGTAGTGATGGGGGGGGGGGGGGGGGGGGGAATCTATAGTTACATATCGTGATATTATCTTTGATTATGCATCATATTCTTTTGACAATATCGCAATATTGTTTTTGCACTAGTTGGCTGTACTTGCACCAAAACTCTATTTTTCCTTCATAGCTTGTTCTCCATCTTCTTTTTAAATAGGGAGCCAATATGTTTTCAGCACTTATTTCCATGACTGATCAAAACGCGTTTCTCATGGCTCTCTCGTCCGTCTGCAGTAGACATATGGTGAGCAACATGTTTGGAACATTGAATTGCAAAAAAATAAATAATCACATTATCGTATCACAATACATATAGGATTGTGAGAATAGGAATACATATCATATTGGCACCTAAGTATCGTGATAATATAATGTAGTGAGGTCCCTGGTAATTCCCAGCCCTAATAGCAGGTTAGAACAATTAACGTGGCACATTAGGATCATTAACATGGTAGATCAGTTGAACTAACGCAGAAGGTTAAGTTAATTAATGCAACAGGTTATGAGAATGAGGTTAAGTTTAGGAAAAGGGCTAGGCTTAGCTACAACGCTACAGGTTGCCCTCGACACGACCACTAGCGAGAGCTGTAGGCCTACTCCATAGCCACAACGGTAGAAACATAAACAAACCATTTGTGGCGACAAATCATCAGTATCATAACACAAGCAAGCACAATCTGATGTATTATCAGGTTCCCTTCTAATTTACAGCTTTCGGTACCCGTATGTCTTTATCAGTCAATTTTCCTGTAGTTATCGGTGACACGTTTTGTAAGTTTCTTGTCCATCCATCCGCCAGCCATTGTTTTGTAACGCAACTTTAATATTTTTCTCACCTTGATAACTTTTTTAACATTTAACTGAATCTTGGCATATTTGTTTCTCACCTTATGCTATTGATAATTTATATTTACTTCGAATTTGTATCGTTTTGAGGATGTTTGTCAGTAATTTTTTACCAGAGGTGTTGACTGAAACGAAAGATGGAAGATCAGCGTGTCAGGTAGCCACATTTGCCGCTAGTGGCTCTGCAGGACATTTATGGAATTTGAGGGATGAGAACCCATGAAAACCATGAGCATTAATTTGAACGGAATAGCCTACTCGGCCTATGTATAATTTTGATACACAATGTAGTTGTGCATTTCGTAATGCAAATCTTGTTAAATAGGCTTTAAACTCGGAGGGCGTCACAGAAAGAATCTTGAAGATTTGTCACTTTGCATTAGATTAGATTGCCATCTGCTGGTTGGAATGTTACAAATTTTAAGTTTTAATGTCACGTACAATGAAATGCCTTGCAAACTCAAATTGACATGGCAAGAGGGTCGAATGTCAGACAAGAGAGTACTGATAGGCTCATAAAAAGTGTTCACATCATGAAATTCAGTGGTAGCTAGGGGATAGTTTGGTGATGTAGTCAGATAATGTTGTTTATACCAGCGACCTAATATTGCTGTCAAAATAGAAGTAGCATCACCTCAAGAATATTATTATAAGGTACGAGACGTTTTCAACCACAAGGAGTCTACAACAGCATTATTACTTTAGGGCCATCGTACTTAGCAAAAGAGCGTGCACCATTTTAGAACGTTGTAGAAAGAAATGTAAAACCTAGTTAAGACATTCTTCTGAATTCTTCCCAAAATGTTCTAAATATGAATATATTTATATCTGAATACTCATGTCAGGTTCGTTTTATCCAGCCTGTAGTCTACTAATCAGTGATATCCACGTAATGAGACAATGTATCCCACAATGCACTGCGTGGTTTGTGTTTATTATAAATAATACAACTCTAAAAACTAACACATGTAATACTTTTTTTCGTTAATCATATTTTAGAAGGACTCACAATTTACCTGTTTATATATTGTTTATATATTTATTGACTCAAACCGTCACAGGGACCGTAATTGTACCGATAGTCAATCCACTCGATTCCTCTTCTTTGTCAGCTTTGCGCAGTGGCAGTATCGTAGCCGATGAGGTCTATCCGAGGCGCGATTATTGCTAGTTGAAAACTTTACCCAATACCCCGCTGAGACGACTTGAAATATAGTCGGCTTTGGCAATTTTTGACGGTCTTTAAGGAGACTGATTTAGCTGTAAAAGTAAATACGTGATAAGAAAATTACATAATTTCTGTACTACTGACTGCGTGTGCTAGTCACTTTGTCATGAAATTCTAAACTCATCTGCTTTGGAAGCTACTGTAAAGGCCAACATATTAAAATGGATTTAAAATTCCCTGGAGAGAAAAGTCATCCCGTTTATTTTTTACCGTTTGTATGCAATGTGATGGTTTCTTATTATGACCAGTAGATGTCACTGTCTACCAAAATACATTGGTTATGTAGTGACGTTCAGCAACCAGGTGTGGGCAGCATTGTATTGTATGAGACAATAAAGCATACCGGAAGAATATAATAATATATTCAACTTAGCAGACAATTTTATAAAGAGCAACATAGTGTAGTGCTGTGCGTGCATACATTATATTCATAAGGCTTTCCATTAGATGTTGGAACATTACTGAGGGGACTTGCTTCCATTCAACCACAAGACCATTAGTGAAGTCGGGCACTGATGTTGGGCTTGCTCGCAGTCGGCTTTCCAATTCATCCCAAAGGTGTTCGATGGGGGTTGAGGTCAGGGCTCTGTGCAGGCCAGTCAAGTTCTTCCACACTAATCTCAACAAACCATTTCTGTATGGACCTCGCTTTTTGCCCGGGGGACTGTCATGAAAGGGCCTTCCCAAACTGTTGCCACAAAGTTGGAAGCACAGAATCATCTAGAATGTCATTGTATGCTGTAGCATTAAGATTTCCCTTCACTAGAACTAAGGGGCCTAACCCGAACCATGAAAAACAGCCTCAGACCATTATTCCTCCTCCACCAAACCTTACAGTTGGCATTATGCATTGGGGCAGGTAGCATTCTCTTGGCATTCGCCAAACCCAGATTTGGCTGTCGGACTGTCAGATGGTGAAGCGTGATTCATGACTCCAGAGAACTCGTTTCCACTGCTCCAGAGTCCAATGGCGGCAAGCTTTACACCACTCCAGCTGACGCTTGGCATTGCGCATGGTGATCTTAGGCTTGCGTGCGGCTTCTCGGCCATGGAAACCCCATTTCATGAAGCTCACGAAGAACAGTTATTGTGCTGAAGTTGCGTCCAGAGGCAGTTTGGAACTCGGTAGTGAGTGTTGCAACCGAGGACAGACGATTTTAGCACTCGGCGGTCCTGTTCTGTGATATTGTGTGGCCTACCACTTCGCGGCTGAGCCGTTGTTGCTCCTAGACGTTTACACTTCACAATAACAGCACTTACTGTTGACCGGGGCTGCTCTAGCAGAGTAGAAATTTGACGAACTGACTTTGGAAAGGTGGCATCCTATGATGGTGCCATGTTGAAAGTCACTGACCTCTTCAGTAAGGCCATTCTACTACCAAATTTTGGCAAAGTTATTAGAAATAAAAAATAAAATAAAAATGATTTACATAAATATTCAAACCTTTTGCTATGAGACTCGAAATTGAGCACAGGTGCATCCTGTTTCCATTGATCATCCTTGAAATGTTTCTACAACTTGATTGGAGTCCACCTGTGGTGAATTTGGAAAGGCACACACCTGTCTATATAAGGTCCCACAGTTGCCAGTGCACGTCAGAGCAAAAGTCAAGTCATGAGGTCGAAGGAATTGTCTGTAGAGCGTCGAGATAGGATTGTGTCGTGGCACAGATCTGGGGAAGTGTACCAAAACATTTCTGCAGTATTGAAGATCCCCAAGAACACAGTGGCCTCCATCATTCTTAAATGGAAGAAGTTTGGAACCACCAAGACTCATCCTAGAGCTGGCCGCCCGGCCAAACTGAGCAATCGGGCGAGAAGGGCCTTGGTCAGGGAGGTGACCAAGAACCCGATGGTCACTCTGACAGAGCTCTGGAGTTCCTCTGTGGAGATGGGAGGACCTTCCAGAAGGACAACCATCTCTGCTGCACTCCACCAATCAGGCCTTTATGGTAGAGTGGCCAGACAGAAGCCACTCCTCAGTAAAAGGCACATTACAGCTTGCTCGGAGTTCCAGACTCTCAGACCATAAGAAACAAGATTCTCTGGTCTGATGAAACCGAGATTGAACTCTTTGGCCTCAATGCCAAGTGCCACATCTGGAGGAAACCTGGCGCCATCCGTAGGGTGAAGCATGGTGGTGGCAGTATCATGTTGTGGGGATGTTTTTCAGCGGCAGGGACTGAGAGACAAGTCAGGCTCGAGGGAATGATGAACGGAGCAAAGTACAGAGAGATCCTTGATGAATACCTGCTCAAGAGCACTCAGGACCTCAAACTGGGGTGAAGGTTCATCTTCTAGCCAAGACAATGCAGGAGTGGCTTCGGGACAACTCTCTGAATGTCCTTGAGTGCCCCAGCTAGAGCCCGGACTTGAACCCGATCAAACATCTCTGGAGAGACCTGAAAATAGCTGTGCAGCAACGCTCCCCATCCAACCTGACAGAGCTTGAGAGGATCTGCAGAGAAGAATGGGTGAAACTCTCCAAATACAGGTGTGCCGAGCTTGTAGCGTCATACCCAAGAAGACTCAATGTTGTAATCGCTGCCAAAGATGCTTCAACAAAGTACTCAAAAAGGGTCTGAATACTTATGTAAATGTGATATTTCAGTTTTATGATAATGCAGTATAACATGGAATATTTGTGATTGACAACTTCAGTAGGGTCTGAGATATACACAGGAAGGATTTGATTGACCTTCAGTCAGGGTCAGAGTTCGATCCTCTCTCCTTCCTAATGGTTGGAGAAATGAGGACATTGAACACTGCCCTAATATGTTAACCTAAATATCTCAAGACATTAACCCTTTTATTTAACCTACACATGACCTGTTTTTTTAATGTATTTCTATACTCTATGCACCAGCAACCTTAGCCAAAGACCATTTATCAGTCTCAGTTGAATTAATTTCCAGGCTTAATGTTGTCTTTGTGGTTCCACTGTCCTCCATGTGACCCAGGAGGATCATAGGCTTACTCTGACCAAACAGACAGCATGTTCCAAAGAAATAGATAGGCCTCTAAGAATTTATGGCCTTGATTCCGTCAGTCAGAAGACGTGGTAAGATTGAACCATTCCGCAACACCTGCATTCCATTCCAGCTGTACTTGGAGGCATGCCAAAAAAATAAATAATAATTGGTCCAGCACCACATGCAGGACTAGTTCCTAGGCAACCATGTGACACTGTCGACAATTGCTATGGCAACCAACGTATCGGCCTCTCTCAATTCTTTGATGAAATGTGCAAGAATCTTCTCTTTGTGTGCGAATAGTTTCAATCACTGTGCCATTCTCTAAGTGAGGAGTGAACAGTTGTGAAGACCCAGTCACTACATTCGTAGTGGCTTTTCAAAAGATGTTCCTCTTCCATTGACATGCTGTCCTTTTCACGTTCTCCTTCCAGCTTTTTATTTCATGTGAAGGCTATGTGAAGTGTTTGAGTTCTAGGTATTATCTCTGTAGAATGGATGTACAGTAAGCTCCCTGAGATGTTATGTATGATATGCCAAGCCGTACACTGTTATGGGCTTTTAAAATACATCTAACCTGTACTCCTCCACAAAAAAATGCATGTTGTGTAGGCTGAGATTCTTTTATTTATTCACAAAATCCTAATGAACATAATTTAGGACTTTTCTCAAAATAGTAGAAAACAGTCAATCTTTATGCTAGTGATATGCTTAAGATCTGTAAAGCACACATGCTTACAGCCACATTTAAAATAGATTTAAATTGGGAAGAGACACAGCACAATTCACTTATGAAGAACAGAAGGTGCAATTCTGAAGTGAAATGTCGTATGTCCAATTATAGAAATATCTCACTATTTCAGATGTGAATCTGAGTCCTCTCCAAGAGGTGACCATACATGACCCCATTATTTACACAATGTTATGCCTCACTAATAGATTAAAGATCACAGGAATCAATACCAACATCTCACAAGAACCGTGTTAATGATTCAGCTCCACCAATTAAACGTCCCCCGAAATCTTTTAATATTGTCTTTCTCTTAATCACTTCCCAGAGCAGGAGGGGTCGCCCCCAATTAACTGGCTAATTTGACTCTGACACCTCGCCACACCGTTATTGTATTTCAGCATAAATAACGTCACAGTCCCACAGGGAAATATGATTGTGCGTGTGTGTGTGTGTGTGTGTGTGTGTGTGTGTGTGTGTGTGTGTGTGTGTGTGTGTGTGTGTGTGTGTGTGTGTGTGTGTGTGTGTGTGTGTGTGTTGGTATCAGGCTAAAGGACATTCACTCATGAGTGGAGTATAAAAGATCTATCAATCATCCTATTTCACTCATACAAAACTAGAGCTGACAATCCACATCTCATATTAGGAATCGCTGTTCGTCACATGTCATTTTGAGCCCTCTTCCCTTGAGGCTTTTTTGAAAGACATTTGAAGTCGGTAATGATGTCCATGGACAGGGTCAGGTATGTGTATGCATATTCATTTGTGTGTGTGTGTGTGTGAGATGCACATGTTTGCAGTATCTGGGTGTGTGTGCGTGTGCACGCCTGTGTGTCTGTAGACGGTGTGTGTGTGTACATTGATTAGCAGAGAGACGGGAACCGCAGGTCCTGCTCGTTCCTGTCAGATTATTAGAAGCATCCAGTCAGGGCCCTGGTAGCCTGCGAGGCTCTGTAGTGACTTTTTAAAGGGTATCTGCCTCCCCCTATTTCCTCAGAGCCCAGGTGCTTTTACTTATATTTATGTTACCATATTACTGGTAGAGCACAGCAAAACCCTCAGACACACACTTCACAACAGCACCCGGACACTGATACTGCAGGCAAAGGTGGGATTCTGAAGTAGTTTTGAAATGTGGTCAACTGCAGTAATTTGACAGTTGGTGGTGTGTGTCACCAAGTTGTGCTATCAATTGTCATTTGAGCTTGAACAATTACATACATTTCCCCTATATGTATTAAGAATTTGGGAATTCTGAGGCGGTTTTAGGAATCTAGGGTAACATGTTCTTGCTGTAGATTTTTGAATTAGCCATTTGGGATATTTCTAGACCCATGGCCTTTAACAATAAGCCCCATCATTGAATGAAAATCCCCCAGATTGAGCAGACAAAATAAAAGCTTTTTATTCCCTGGGACCAGACCACTCAGAAGCGCCGACCTCCAAAATGAAAATGGGCTTTTCAAAGCTACAGTGTACTGTAGGCACTCACACAAACCCTTATTATCCCCAGAGAAACGCTTCTTGCAAATCCCATTATGACAGAATATGAAAGGTCCAGGCCATGGTCAAGGCACTCAATTCTTATGAAGTTCATACAATTTCCACCTCTGAATAAGCACTTGTATTGATAATAAGGAAAGAGTGAGGTAGAAGGATTTTGGCAAGTGCTGATATGAATAAATTATATTATAGAACACCTTGAAAAGGAACAAAGCCACATCAGGATCACTACTGTAACTATGATGCCGGGCAGGGCGTGAGGGGGGCATAACCTGGTGGGGGGTCTTTGGTGTCCTCCCCCAGATTTTTTTGGGGCATCTAAAGCTAATTTCCTGCATTCTTACACAATCCAATATGCCGTCTCCATTTAGAACGAAAAGTAAGCAAAAATGCACATAGTCATCAAGCTAGGTAAGATATCATTATTAAATATGTTGAAGTGATTAATAAGACTGCACTAGATCAAAAGAAATTCAATAATAAATATTGTGTTACACCTTTAAACAATAGCCTAACAAATGAACAACTCTTGAAAAAATACAAATATACAGTACATTTGGAAAGTATTCAGACCCCTTCCCTTTTTCCACATTTTGTTACGGTACTCATCAATCTACACACAATACCCCATTCTGCCAAGGCAAAACAGGTTTTTCGAAATAAATAACAGAAATACCTTGTTTACATAAGTATTCAGACCCTTTGCTATGAGACACGAAATTGAGCTCAGGTTCATCCTGTTTCCATTGATCATCCTTGTTGTTTCTACAACTTGATTGGAGTCTACCTGTGGTAAATTCAATTGATTGGACATGATTTTGAAAGGCACACACCTGTCTATAGAATGTCCCACAGTTGACAGTGCATGTCAGAGCAAAAACCTAGCCACGAGGTCAAAGCAATTGTCCGTAGAGCTCCGAGACAGGATTGTGTCGAGGGACAGATCTGGGGAAGGGTACCAAAACATTTCTGCAGCATTGAAGGTCCCCAAGAACACAGTGGCCTTGGAACCACCAAGACTCTTCCTAGAGCTGGCTGCCCGGCCAAACTGAGAAATCGGGGGAGAAGGGCCCTGGTCACTCTGACAGAGCTCTAGAGTTCCTCTGTGGAGATGGGAGAACCTTCCAGAAGGACAAACATCTCTGCAGCACTCCACCAATCAGGCCTTTATGGTAGAGTGGCCAGACGGAAGCCACTCCTCAGTAAATGGCACATGACAGCTCGCTCGGAGTTTGTGATGTATCTCCAGACTCTCAGACCATAAGAAACAAGATTCTCTGGTCTGATGGAACCAAGATTGAACTCTTTGGCCTCAATGCCAAGCGTCACGTCTGGAGGAAACCTGGCACCATCCCTACGGTGAAGCATGGTGGTGGCAGCATCATGCTGTGGGGATGTTTTTCAGAGGCAGGGACTGAGAGACGAGTCAGGATCGAGGGAAAGATGAATGGAGCATGGGAATATTTCAGTTTTTTTTTAAAATAAATTTGCAAACATTTCTAAAAACCTGTTTTTGCTTTGTCATTATGGGGTATTGATGATTGAACAAGTTATTCTATTTTAGAATTAGGTTGTAACGTAACAAAATCTGAAAAAATTAAAGGGCTTTGAATACTTTCTGAATGCGCTATAAAGGCCATGTGAGAATCTCTGGTAATTTAACCCATTTCTTAAGTTATTTTTGAGCAATTGATATTGCCTATAGGGCGCAAAATTGCTGGGACCATGGCTGGCAAGTGAGCTGCGTCACACATGCCTAAATTAACATTTCAGGACTGCAGTTGGGTTTGCAATTCAGAATGTGGGGGAGACATGACGCCCCCGTTCCCAGTGAAAGTTGCGCCCCTGATGCCTGGTATCGCAACATTGTCATGGTGGTTCTAAGAAACATAGCCTTCTGCATGACTTTGGTGTGGCATGTTTATAGGGCTGTTATGGTGACTGTAACACCGGCGGTTACGAGTCATGACCATAGTCAAATTCCAAGTGAGCCTTTAGTCACGGTAACTAGGCTTCCACAAAACGGCACTCTAATGCTGCACATTAGTAGCCTTCCAAACTTGCTACCTGCCTGGTACTCAGCATCCTATTATCCCTGTAATCACTCTGACATCAATGCAAATGTATGTAAACTCAGCAAAAAAAGAAACGTCCCTTTTTCAGGACCCTGTCTTTCAAAGATAATTCGTGAAAATCCTATTAACTTCACAGATCTTCATTGTAAAGGGTTTTAACACTGTTTCCCATGCTTGTTCAATGAACCATAAACAATTAATGAACACGCACCTGTGGAACGGTCATTAAGACAATAACAGCTTACAGATGGTAGGCAATTAAGGTAACAGTTATGAAAACTTAGGACACTAAAGAGGCCTTTCTGCTGACTCTGAAAAACACCAAATGAAAGATGCCCAGGGTCCCTGCTCATCTGTGTGAACGTGCCTTAGGCATGCTGCAAGGAGGCATGAGGACTGCAGATGTGGCCAGGGCATTAACTTGCAATGTCCGTACTGTGATGTCCGTACTAAGACAGCGCGACAGGGAGACAGGAGGGACAGCTGATCGTCCTCGCAGTGGCAGACCACGTGTAACAACGCCTGCACAGGATCGGTACATCCGAACATCACACCTGCTGGACAGGTACAGGATGGCAACAACAACTGCCCGAGTTACACCAGGAAGGCACAATCCCTCCATCAGTGCTCAGACTGTCCACAATAGGCTGAGCGAGGCGGAACTGAGGTGCTTGTAGGCCTGTTGTATGGCAGGTCCTCACCAGACTTCACCGGCAACGCCGTCGCCTATGGGCACAAACCCACCGTCGCTGGACCAGATAGGACTGGCAAAAAGTGCTCTTCACTGATGAGTTTTGCAGTTTTGTCTCACCAGGGGTGATGGTTGGATTTGCGTTTATCGTTGAAGGAATGAGCGTTACACCGAGGCCTGTACTCTGGAGCGGGATCGATTTGGAGGTGGTGGGTCCGTCATGGTCTGTGGCGGTGTGTCACAGCATCATCGGACTGAGCTTGTTGTCATTGCAGGCAATCTCAACGCTGTGTGTTTCAGGGAAGACATCCTCCTCCCTCATGTGGTACCCTTCCTGCAGGCTCATCCTGACATGACCCTCCAACATGACAATGCCACCAGCCATACTGTTCGTTCTGTGAGTGATTTCCTGCAAGACAGGAAATGGCCAGCAAAGAGCCCGGATCGCAATCCCATTGAGCACGTCTGGGACCTGTTGGATCGGAGGGTGAGGGCTAGGGCCATTCCCCCCAGAAATGTTTGGGAACTTGCAGGTGCCTTGGTGGAAGAGTGGGGTAACATCTCACAGCAAGAACTGGCACATCTGATGCAGTCCATGAGGAGGAGCTGTACTGCAGTACTTAATGCAGCTGGGGGCCACACCAGATACTGACTGTTACTTTGTTCAGGGACACATTATTCCATTTCTATTAGTCACATGTCTGTAGAACTTGTTCAGTTTATGTCTCAGTTGTTGAATCTTGTTATGTTCATACAAATATTTACATGTTAAGTTTGCTGAAAATAAACGTAGTTGACAATGAGAGGACATTTATTTTTTTGCTGAGTTTAGTTATGATGGCCTCTAATACACTGAACAAAAATATAAACGCAACATGCAACAATTTCAAAGATTTTACTGAGTTACAGTTCATGTATGGAAATCAGTCAATTGAAATAAATTCATGAGGCCCTAAGCTATGAATTTCACAGGACTGGGAATATAGATATGCATCTGTTGGTCACAGATACCTTTTTAAAAAAGTAGGAGCGTGGATCAGAAAACCAGATTGTATCTGGTGTGACCACCATTTTCCTCATGCAGTGTGTGGAATGTTGTCCTCCCACTCCTCTTCAATGGCTGTGCGAAGTTGCTGGATATTGCCGGGAACTGGAACAAGCTGTTGTACACATCGAGCCAGAGCATCACAAACATGCTCAATGGGTTACATGTCTGGTGAGTATGCAGGCCATGGAAGAACTGGGACATGTTCAGCTTCCAGGAATTGTCTACAGATCCTTGTGACACGAAGCTGTGCATTATCATGCTGAAACATGAGGTGATGGCAGTGGGCCTCAGGATCTCTTCACGGTATCTCTGTATAATTAAATTGTTCGTTGTCCGTAGCTAATGCCTGCCCATACCAGAACGCCACCGCCACCATGGGGCACTCTGGCAACAGCTCTGGTGGACATTCCTGCAGTCAGCATGCCAATTGCAGGCTCCCTCAACCTGAGACATCTGTGGCATTGTGGTGTGTGACAAAACTTCACATTTTAGAGTGGCCTTTTATTGTCCCCAGCACAAGGTGCACCTGTGTAACGATCATGCTGTTTAATCAGCTTCTTCATATCTCACACCTGTCAGGTGGAAATGCTCACTAACAGGGATGTAAACAAATTTGTGCACAAAATTTGAGAGAAATAAGCTTTTCGTGCGTATGGAACATTTCTGGGATCTTTTATTTCAGCTCATGAAACATGGTACCAACACTTTACATGATGCGTTTTAATTATTGTTCAGTATAAAAAAAGGTTCCTATCAGCTTTTTATATTTATTTCTCAACTTTCCTAATATTAAGCATATAGCTTCGCTTTACAACAGGAGTATAGCCTACCTGGCTGGCATGAAAATGAACCACGGGAAAAGCGTCCTCCATTCGCTATTTAAGTGCATAGATGTACCTGTTCCGAGACAGGTGCCTGACAAAACTAATTTCACACATATACTAAATAATATATGTAAAACAAGATTAAATTAAGAATAGTCTGATGGGTGACAATATTATCACTTGTAAATTATGTATTATCACTTATAGAACGTGTGTGTCTAATCCTGGATGCTGATTGGTTAAAACCGCATTCCAGCTGGTGTTTATTCCACAAGTTGAAATGCCTATTTACTCTGTTCCATCTCAGTGCGCAATCCAATGTCTCATCAGCCCAGCCAGACACATTTTCTCCCCTGTAAAATGGAGCTAGACATTATCTCCCATTTCTAGACTAGCGATTGGTTTTCAATAGTGGAGATTTGTATAAAACTTGCGCTCTGTCTCTTTGACATTTGTAACATTTGTTTCAATATTGAAATTCGATCACCAGCTGTCCCATAGTAATGAATGTCTAGGGGTCAGGAGTCTGGACAAGACAGACAGGCATGTGTAGTATGGGTGATCTATATATGTTTATATTAGTTACTATGCTGTTACTAAGCAGTAATGTATACGACACCTAATAGGTAATGCACATGTGCACGATTGGGCCGGGCTGTAGAGCACGAGAGGTTTTTACTAAACGACATTAAGTTATACTCCCGTCTCCTGCCTGGTCATTTTCTCCACGACACTCGCACTGAAGGACAAGTTGACCAATAAAATAGGTAAATGTTTGTCCTATGGAGGATAGTAGATTGATATAGGCTAGTGATTTTGCTGTTCGTTACTCATCTTGTTGGCTGAGGAAAAGTAAATGTGGACAGTTCTTTTAATCTGAGAGAGCCATGTGAGTGAGAGGGTCTTTGGAGCATGGCAATTGGCAGCCGGGAGAAGGGGGCATTATGGCCACACAAGGGGGATGCCAAATTTGAGGCCTGGTGAGAATTTTATCAAGTGCTTGTCAAATTGTGAATGAGAGACTGAGGAAGTGTGTGCAGCCTGCACAAGAAACAAAGCAGAGCTCATGCCTTTCATGCAACTTTTTTCAAATCATCATTAGAGTCGCATCATGCAGCCTTAGAATGTATTAAAAATGAAATCAAAACATATAGCCCAATGTTTGTATCACAACTACAGTTGCATAAAGTCAGTTGCATAAATTAACACCCACCATCAACTGTCAAATTAAGCATATATGAGTACCTGTTTCTTTGTTAACCGTTCAACACAGAATAGCCGCATGTGAGCATTCCCTCAAATCGTTTGGAGAAAATATCCTTTCTATTTTATTCAATTATGTTCAATTGTATTCTTCATAATATAAAATAATGCCACGGAAGTCTAAGCAAATCGTGTCTGCTAAATGAATTAATGTAGCCCACAGCCATAAGGCATAGCCAGATCAGGGCCTAAGATAAGGACAACGCAGAGTATGCTATTTTGTTCTTCTGAAATAGATACAATTTTCTTCATATCATGTTTCTTTAGAACTGTCTAAAATAAATAATGGATTTATTGTGATGGTGTAGGCTATATTCAATGGGTTTATTAGACTTTTTAATATGTAGATGTTCCAAAGGTCTGCATCAGTGGCTTGTAGGCTATGCGTTGAACCCAGTAGATGCTAAACGTGTTTATGTTAATTAACGGTAAATTACCGTGAGACCGGCAGTTATTTGCTTGACAATCACCGGCTGACAAAATCTCATGACTGCCACAACACTAGGCATGTAGACTGCAACACAAAATAATTCCTTTCAAAGATATGAACACAAACAAAGATGTACAAACTGACATTTAGGTTATTGTTCCCATGAAACAAAGCTACCTCCCATCCCCCCAGTATGGTGAAATCTGGGAAAACCCAGTCTATGACATTATAACATCCTATCCCCACGTAGGACACAAATTGTTCCTCCTCTGGGTCCATTAGATAGACCCCAGTGTCCATTCAGAGATCATCAAGTTAATCTAGCCATTTGTTCTTCACTGGCCAGACATGGGAAATAGCCTGTTTGTAACGCACGTCGTCGGGAGAAGACGATAGACATCTGCCTCTGATTGAGAACCATACCAGGCCAAACACACAGAAATTCAAAACAAGGACAACATAGAACACCAGACATAGAATGCCCACCCAAACTCACGCCCTGACCAACCAAAATAGAGACATAAAAAAGGATCTCTACGGTCAGGGCGTGACACTGTTTTTGGATAGTGGAGAAGTGAATGTATAGCTATTTTAAAAGCAGCTGCTCTTTCAGCTTTGGGCAATGGCCATGGAATAGCCCGTGTCATTACATCTCGTTAGTGAAGTCATCTGTGATGTAGGGTACTGGTGGTGGATGCTGTGTACGACAAGACTCCTGATCAGACTACTTCTGCTCTGGTTGAGTTGAGTTGACTGATGACTTAGCTACTTGGAATGCATCACAAATAAATGTGTAATCCAAAACCCCTAAAGCTCCTTTATAAACTCAACCTGACATAGAAATGACAAAAAAAGACACTCGTCAGATATGACATTGAATGCCATTGCCTCTTGTGCAAGTTGACTTAGTCAGAAAGACACAATCTTTGAAAATAATTATTGTTAGCTACCCTCCACTCTAGCTATGGAGGTGGACATGATCAATCAATATAGCCACCTGGTGCTGACATTACACATGAAAGCTTTCTAGCGAAAAGCCTCCATAGGATTAGTGCTATCGTCAAGGAAATGACATTTTATTGACATGCTGTATGAGAGAAAGAGGGGATGTCAGTGGAGGAAACAGGGAGCTAAAACAGGTCTATAAAAGGCTTTGCCTTTCAACATGTCGCGTTACCCTCTGAGTTCTGAGATTAATACCCATAGTGCAGGTGATGGTTCGGGGTCTCTCTCCAGCTCTGGCGGTTCACACACATGAACAGGACACATACAGTGAGGACAGGAGTGCTATGAAGTCCTCTGTCTGATGGGTGCAAGTGGTTGTCATATTAGTACAAACGCAGTAGACCATAGTTTCTAATCAGTCGAAAGGTAAGTACTATGTAAATACTTTTTCAGAGAGCAATTTATAAATCAGAAAGTGCTATGGAAAAAAGCTCAATCGTAATATTACAATTGTGATTACGCACTTGAACCCGATCGAACATCTCTGGAGAGACCTGAAAAGAGCTGTGCAGCGACGCTCCCCATCCAACCTGACAGAGCTTGAGAGGATCTGCAGAGAAGAATGGGAGAAACTCCCAAAATACAGGTGTGCCAAGCTTGTAGCGTCATACCTCAAAACTCCCTATGCTATAATCGCTTCCAAAGGTGCTTCAACAAAGTACTAAGTAAAGGGTCTGAATACTTATGTAAATGTGATATATATATTTTTTTATTTATATATTAGCAAAAATGTCTAAAAATCTGTTTTTTATTTGTCTTTATGGGGTATTGTTTGTAGCATGATGAGGGAAAAAAACTATCTTATCAATTTCAGAATAAGCCTGTAACGTAACAAAACATTACCAAAACAAATGATCTAATGCTTCTGTCGCTTCGCAGCAATATATATATGAGGGATACAACCATATATATAAGAAGTAGCCATTATTTACTTTTTTACACCTTGTGCTACTGTACATATCTTTAACCCATTGTATAAGAGATTCTCCAAAATTGAAATATTCCAGGCATTTATATATATATTCCAGTCGTACTTCATCAAAAGCCTTTTCAAAGTCAGCTATGAATACCAGGCCTGGTTTCCCAGATTTTTCATAGTGTTCTATTGTCTCCAGTACTTGTCTTATATTATCTCCAATGCATCATCCATGTAAAAAACCTGTCTGATTTGGGTGAATAATATCCGACAATACCTTTAAAGTTCTATGAGCTTTGCACTTTGCTAGAATTTTTGCATCACAACACTGAAGTGTAAGGGGCCTCCACATTTTTAAATGGACTGGACACCACTTGGGTCCTGTTTCAGTAATAATGAAATCAGACCTTCTTGTTGAGTATCTGATAATCTACCATTTTTATAGGAGTAGGTAAAACAGGCTAATAACGGCCCTCCGAGTACATCAAAAAAGGTTTGGTATACTTCAACTGGTGTGATATCCACAGACCATGAGAAACAAGTGTGCTTTTTACTGAGGTGTGGCTTCCGTCTGGCCACTCTACCATAAAGGCCTGATTGGTGGAGTGCTGCAGAGATGGTTAACCTTCTGGAAGGTTCTTCCATCTCCATAGAGGAACTCTAGAGCTCTATGAGAGTGACCATCGGGTTATTGGTCACCTCCCTGACCAAGGCCCTTCTCACCCAATTGCTTAGTTTTGCCAGGCGGCCAGCTCTGTGTACAGCTCTGTGTATATGTATATGTGTATATGTACAGTATCAGTCAATCGTTTGGACACACGTACTCATTCCAGGGTTTTTGTTTATTTTTACTATTTTCCACATTGTAGAATAATAGGGAAAACTATGAAATAACACATATGAAATCATGTAGTAACCAGAAAAGTGTTAAACAAATCAAAATATATTATATATTTGAGATTCTCAAAGTAGCCACCCTTTGCCTTCTTGACAGCTTTGCACACTCTTGGCATTCTCTCAACCAGCTTCATGAGGTAGTCACCTGGAATGCATTTCAATTAAAAGGTGTGCCTTGTTAAAAGTTCATTTGTGTAATTTCTTTCATTCTTAATGCGTTTGAGCCAATCAGTTGTGTTGTGACAAGGTAGGGTTGGTATACAGAAGATAGCCCTATTTGGTAAAAGACCAAGTCCATTGTATGGCAAGAACAGCTCAAATAAGCAAAGAGAAACGACTGTCCATCGTTACTTTAAGGCATGAAGGTCAGTCAATCCGGAAAATTTCAGGAACTTTTAAAGTTTCTTGAAGTGCAGTAGCAAAAACCATCAAGCACTATGATGAAAATGGCTCTCATGAGGGAAGGAAGAGTTACCTCTGCTACAGAGGGTAAGTTCATTAGAGTTACCAGCCTTAGAAATTGCAGCCCAAATAAATGCTTCACAGAGTTCAAGTAACAGACACATCTCAATATCAACAGTTCAGAGGAGACTCCGTGAATCAGGCCTTTATGGTAGAGTTGCTGCCAAGAAACCACTACTAAAGGACACTTATAAGAAGAAGAGACTTGCTTGGCCCAAGAAACACGAGCAATGGACATTAGACTGGTGGAAATCTGTCTTTTGGTCTGATGAGTCAAAATATAAGATTTTTGGTTTGAACAGATGATCTCCGCATGTGTGGTTCCCACCGTGAAGCATGGAGGAGGAGCGATTCAAGTGTGCAAAGCTGTCATCAAGGCAAAGGGTGGCTACCTTGAATAATCTAAAATCTAAAATATATGTTGATTTGTTTAACCCTTTTTTAGTTACTACATGATTCCATATGTGTTATTTCATAGTACAAATAAAGAAAAACCCTTGAATGAGTAGGTGTGTCCTAACTTTTGACTGGTACTGTATAAAGATGAGAAGAGTAGGCCTAACGAACAGCAGAAGCCCTAGCTATGTCAATCTACTATCCCCCATAGTACAAAAGTTGACCTATTCTGTGCGAGAAATAAATATTCCAAATATAGTCTGGGACAGTTGTGGGTTGCGATAGATCCCAGATTAGTACAACAATTAGCATCAAATAGCCTTTTTTACACAATGAGGCTGACGCAACATATCAGAACGTTAAGCTTAAAATGTTGATAAACTATTAGGCTATTTCTTCACATTATAAGCGCAGCAATGTGCACATGGCAGTAGGCTGTAAGCACGAATGTTCCATTAGCGTGAAAACAGCATTATCAAAAGTGACCGCAAATGTGATTATTCATGTAATGCTTTTATTATATAGGTGCATTTTAATGGTGAAAATGATCTTCTCCAAACTTAACTCATGCGCTGCTTATGTATGCCAGTTAGGCTCTACACCCCTGTAAAGTAGATTAATGTGCTTCATTTAAAAAAGTTATTTGGCCGCTTTAGTTGTGATCCAAACCTTATCAAAACACATAGGCCAATGGGTCAGGCTACATGAGGTGTGCAACTACTAAAAGTAGCAAAAAAAGGCATTGTTTCTTGCATTACGCTGAGCATCATTCACAAGTGATAATATATCATTCACAAGTGATGGGCTAATATTGTCACCTATCACACTATTCTTAATTTAATCTTGTCTTTACACATACTAAATAATATATTTGTGAAATTAGTTTGGATGTAGAATGGACCATTATCATGCACCTGTCTCGAAACAGGGGCCGGGGAATAAAATACATGTCATATATGCTCTTAAATAGGGACTGGAGGATGATTTTCCCGTGGTTCATTGTCATGCCAGCCAGGTAGGCTATACTCCTGTTGTATAGATAAGCAATGTGCTTAATATTAGGAAAGTTGACAAAAAATATAGTAGGACTCGCCTATAGAAAGCTGATGGAATCCTGTTCTTTTTAATCGAGGCCATTACTCTGTTTTCTCGCACAATTGCATAGCCTATAGAAATGTAGCGCAACATGAGCTCATGGGCTCTCATGAAGTGTTTGATTTCGATTTTCAATTACATTTGCATTGATGTCAGAGTGATTAGAGGGACAATAGAGTGTAGAGTACCAGGCAGTTAGCAAGTTTGGTAGGCTACTAATGACCATCCGCAGCATCAGAGCTTGGAGAAGCCTAATTACCGTGAATAAACAGTCACGTGGAATTTGCCTGCCTTCACGACTCGTGACCGCCGGTGTGGCGGTAATACGGTCACTGCAACAGCCCTACTTGTAGGAAGCAATCACTCCCCTATTGCTGACTACAAATGAACTATCACTGAGCTAGTAACTCAATAACTAGCAAAGGATATGAACAAAATGTGCACATGTGGCTACATGCAGGTCTCGCTAAGATCTCAAAACAAGCGCATCTAATGGCGACCGCTCATGCTGTAAACACAGTCCAGTTCAAAGTAAATGGCACAGATCGATATATGGCAATGGTCTATTTGCATATAGGCCTACTGCAACTTTGATTGTTTATGCCGCACTGGTCTGTGTAGAGTATGGGCTGAGTAGTGCGTGTCAATTCAATAGAATCCTACTCCGATGCGTTCTGCCTACAACAACATCTCTTGCATACTTTGTTTTGTTTCGGTATGTTGCATTGAAAGTGGCTAATATTGTGTTGATTCGATCACAATTGCCACAGTAAAGGGAAACACTGACAGTGTTAACAGGGAAAACTTTAGAACAGTGGTCACCAACCTTTTCTGAGTCAAGATCACTTTGAGTCAAAATGCAAGGCGAGATCTACCGCTTAGATTTTTTTTCAACAAGCCTATGCAACATTAACCAATTAAAAACAGTTCTGTAGCAGTGAGGTTTGTACAGTAAGCTTTAGGCCCAATACATTATCTCCTCATATTGACATTGCTTGAATTGCCCTGCCAATGCATTGTTGTTCGGGCCATTTAAAAAAATATATATTTCAAAATTTGGTGATCACACCGATAATAGATCTGTTGTTGTATTACTTGTAAAGCACAGCTGAGTGAGCATACATTTAAATCATTTGCTTTTTCTTTTTTCTTTTACTGGGCTGATGGTGCCTACATCTGATGGTCCATCTCAGCAGAAGGAGAGAGCAGCATACTGAGGGTCCGCCACTCAACATCCCTCCTCTCTCCCTTTCCTCCACTGACACCGACCAAAAAGCTGATGGCGAAACTCGAGTTGCACCACATTATTTCTGCCTCATGCACAAATTCATGTTGTTACTCCTATGAACAGAGAAAGTGAAATATTCCTCAATATTAAAAAGACCCAAGCCTCTAATAACAACAACGTAAGCCTATAGATCTACTTTCCTACTCATTCATTACTGCTGCAGTGCTTGTTGTAGCGCGGAAATGGGAAAAACGCACATTTTATGGCTTGTGAAAGTGTTGAATACAAAGTGTTGACAGTGCTCACTCATAAAAACAGCATCTCTTTGCTGTATTCGTCGACAGTTTGTCTAGTCATAGCTTTAAACGTTTAGAAATCTCACAGTATAAACGTTGCTGTAGCTTTCTTTTATGTCTGATACTTTACTGCAATCACAGTCAACTGAGCCATCCGATTGGCCAGCGGAAGGCCTATAGTGCACTTGATTTTTTCTCTGGGATTGCCGGGAAGGCAGAGTTTGTACCTTCAGACATTAAATGGTTCAAAATGGCAACAGTTTGCCTCCCCGGCGTGCAGGGTAGCTGAATCAGGTACACTTACCGCCAACAGCCCGAGACAAATAAAAAAAAAATAGGAACACAAGGCTTTATCATTGGGGCTTTTTACAGAACTGTTTGGCAATCGACTAGGAATGCTTTGGAGAACGACCAGTCGATCTATTTTCACCGGTTGGTGACCACTGCTCAAGAAAGTTGAGTGAAGTTCAATATCCTGCTTCTCTCTGCTGATTTTGCTGTGCGGCTGCACAGCAGTCTCGGGCTACTGCGCTCGCACGTGGGCAGCTCAGAAGGGACATTGCTAAGGAGTATTTCTGTCTGTAATGAAGCCCTTTTTGTGGAAAAAATCTAATTCTGATTGGCTGGACCTGGCTCCCAAGTGGGTGGGCCTATGGCCTCCCAGGCCCACCCATGGCTGCACCCCTGCCCAGTCACATGAAATCCATAGATAAGGGCCTAATGAATTTATTTCAATTGACTGATTTCCTTATATGAACTGTAACTCAGTAAAATTGTTGAAAGTGTTGCATGTTGCGTTTTTATATTTTTGTTCAGTATAAGTGAACAGTTAAGAGATGAGGTACAGCAGAAACAACACCATCTGTCCTCACTTCTATTTCTAGACTGCGAGGGCTTAGGCATCGATGATGCATTTCTGGATCCATCCACTCTAAAACACTGTTTCTATTTAATATTGTCTGTAGGCAAATGTAAATAGGTCAATATAAAACAGATTTTATTCAATTGAACCCTAATACAACACTATAATCCACGATGTTGAACAGTTTGAGTTTGAAATGTAGCTATGCAATAGTCTCAGTGGGGTTTAGGATTAGCGGTCTAAAACAGGCTAATTTCATAAACCACCTCAAATGGTTCATTGATTTTTGGTTTATCAGTTAATTGCATGTTGTTGAGATATAAAAAGTAATTACATGTTACTTAATTACACACATTTTCATTAAATGCTTTCTTAAGTACCTACTCAGGAGAATCCCATTTTCAAAATGAGAAAATCAATCCGCTATGATTCCATTCCAAATTTAACACCCCAACATTTGGGCAAGTCCAGCATTAATTACATTTGCACGCAAAATCACAACATTAATGTCTCACAGAATGAACAAACCAAATATAAAATATAAATCATACTTTTGATGTGTGTGTCTATAGTAACCCTAGAAAGCGGACTTCTAAATATTGGCATGTTGGAGAAATAAAGTCAGCGTTTGTAAGTCTTAGGTCAAAACATGGATAGCCATTTTGAAGGAAAGGCTTGGCTGAACACAAAAACTATCATTTTGAAAAGACGATCATTTCCATTATTACTTTATAGAGGGAAAAATATGTCATGGATGTTACACCCTTCGTTATGAATGTTACAGAGTCTGAAATAGACATTCAAATCTTTCATGATTTCACGATCAAAATCTATCATTACACATTTAAAAACATTCCAAACGACAACAAAAGGTCAGCAGAAGGTATAGTAGTTTAGAATTGCATAATTACAGATAGCCTAAATAGTATACAATAAGTCTGATTTGAGTATACATTAAGAAAAAATCCCCCTACTTGATATATATCAAAATGAACCTTTACCAGTTGAATGTAGACAAAAATATATTTTTTTGTATTACAGTTTTTCTGAAATATTGTAACAAAAATGCAAATGAGACAACATACAGTACATGTGTCTATATTCCCAATCCACTTTTCTGAACACTGGATGAAGTCAGTATATTTTGGGGGGGTTTTAATTTTCATTCTATCAACAAAAAAGCAGTACTACCATGTATGAGAAATGCATTTCAGCATATATTTTCTAAGACAATCTTAGCTAAAACATAATTTTCAAGATATCAACTATTGCTTCTGTAAAATTCTGAAGAATACATCTCAGAACAAGCACACAAAATGTGCACTGGGTGAAAAGGCTCAATATCAGCAGATATTTTTTCATCTATCTATATACAGTATTTCCGGACACATTAAATGTGTATTATATACTATATAAGGAGTAGACATGCTCCAAATATGTACAGTATGTCCTTAATATTATTTGCAGAGCTAGAATATTCTCTGTAATGGGACAGTTTCTACATGCATCCAATCCGGACCTTAAATCTCCCTGCTACTGTATGAGTCCAGGAGAAATCTGGGGTGAGATACGTTCAAGACACGCACCTGATGCGCTTACATATTTGTAGAATATTCTAACTCCGGAAAGGATTCATACTTAGGCATGAAGGAATCCATATATTTTCAGAAATGTATATCTGTAGTCATTACCTGATCATTTATGTATCGTATTTCTCAAAAAATGCATAATTTCAATAGATATCCTTACATGATGTGTAATATTCATCCTCGTATGTCTGAACAAAATGGGATAAATCAGACTCATGAAATGTCCAGCAGCCAAATTATTTTACATATCTGAGCATATTCAGTAGAAGGCTATACAAGGCACGGAAAGGCAAGCATTGTCATATTTAATCCAAGTTGCTATTTCCAAAGCACATCTCTGCTATTTCTGTTTAAAAATGCAGCATAGCAAATCCAGATTTCCAATCACAATACATTTTCTGAAAATATGCAAACATAGGCCAAACTTTGTTAAAAATATATTTGATTTATTTAACAGAAAATAAAAGTTGTACACTCAGTACTCCTGCCTGTCCTGTTTGTTATTATGGACAATGTGATGGGTGCAGATTGGATCGTCAGCACCGGTCCCTCGCAGTCCAGACCCAACGCGGTAGTAGTTTGGTTTGTGATCCACTCCAAACGGTCAATGCATAAATCATGAATCAAAATTAAGTCGATATTGCAAGAAAATATTGTAATTTCACATAACCATACCACAAGGTAGCTACTCTACCTGCTTCATTCATGACGAAAAAACTAACTAGAACAAGCTGGCTAGCTAGCCAAGTTGCTAGTTAGCTAGCTAAGCTAGTTAGATATTTTATATTAACCAGTAATACAAAATATGCCTAAACATTTTAACATTTCATCTGTCACATTGAGGCTTGATAGGGGGTAAAGGCCCTTTCATTATTTGTTAGCTAGCTAGGCTACCAGTTACCTTTTAACATTACCCCCTATCAAACCTAGAACATATGTCATTCTTGTTGCTAGGCTACCAATTACAGTGCTTTTAGCTTGCGGTTAGCACGCACCTTTGGATGTTACATTGCCTGTTGCAGTCACCCCACTATCTTTACAAGACTGAAGAACACGCATGGGTCATTTCACAAAATGGGTGCCTTTTGCGTCCCTTTGATATATTAATTAGAAATTGTGCACCAATATTGCATTTTAAAAGCATGTTATATTAAATATCAGTGCCCTTTAATATAGACCACATCCATATATCAGATTTTGTATATGAATAAAGACTTGCTAAAGTGCCAAAATTCTGCATTTGACATTTTCCTCCATCAACCCTCTAGATAGATTTTAACCCACTTAACACCCACATTTCTCCAAGTTTCACCATCATTGTAAAACCCTAGTTATTTTGTTGCTTTGACAAAATCATGTCTGAGGTTATTTATTTCATGTGATTGGTGATTCATTTACGTCTGTCCCTCATTTTAAGATGAAACCTGTTACGTGAACTGAATTCTCGTTTTAATATGGTGACACTATTAATTAAAAAAATGGCAATTTTATGGTGTTTTGTGGTGGAAAATAACTAAACGTCTTTTAGATAGACAGGCTGGAAATGTTTTAACAAAAAAAATGTTTTGTGAAGCTTGCATTTAATTGCCACTCCCTTTTGCACACGACAAGCTTCCATTCCCCCTGTCACAAGGGAATTTATGGCTGATTTAGCCTGTTACTACGGTCAACCCTGTTTCATTATTTGGCATTTAATATGCACTTACTATAGTCATTCTTTTATTTTAACATGTGCTCTTTATGACAATGTTAAAATTAGATGAAATCAGACAAAATTAAGTTACACTTCTCAAAAGGCACCGAATTGGTGGAATGACCTGCACACAAAACTCAACACACTTCAATTTAGTCTGAACTGCTTCATTAACATATCCTCTTCATAACTAACACTGGGGGACAGCTGTGAGTGAGTGAAGAAACAAGCTCTGTGAGCTCTTTCAAAAAGCCATGAAATATGATTGACTAAAAAGCCTTCTTTGAGACTTGCATCCTATTCTGAAATGGCCAAAATTCATGTAATTTCCTACTTCAACTTTTCAAATAAAGCCTGAACTCCAACATATAGACCTTAGGGACAATTATGAATGTTGTTTCATTTGGAAATTACTAACTTTACTTCCCCAGTGGCGCAGCGGCCTAAGGCACTGCACCACAGTGCTTGAGGCGTAACTACAGACCCAGGTTCAATCCCAGGCTGTGTCACAGCCGGCCGTGACCTGGGAGACCCATGAGGCTGTGCACAATTGGCCCAGCGTCATCATGGATTAGGGGAGGGTTTGGCTGGCCGTGATTTCCTTGTCCCATCGCACTCTAGCGACTCCTTGTGGCGGGCTGGGTACCTGGTCGCCAGCTGGACGGTGTTTCCTCCAACACATTGGTGCGGCTGGCTTCCAGGTTAAGCGAGCAGTGTGTCAAGAAGCAGTGCGGCTTGGCAGGGTCGTGTTTAGGAGGACGCAAGGCTCTTGACTACCAATTGGATATCACAAAAAAAGGTGTAAAAGTACAACAACAACAACAAAAAAACTTTATTTGGGCATGCTCAGGTTGACTTTTTCATTTATTGGGACAGAGATGCACATTTCAGACGAAATTGTCAGACTTACAAGAACATTTAAAGTCTGATGCTCTACCGCCTGAGCTATCGAGCTCTGGATGTACAGATCTCTGGATGTACAGATGGTTAGATTTTTCTGATGTTTCTAGGTAGCAAAACGATCAACACATTCAAGTCACATACATTCTCTAGTCATTTTCCACAGCCATTGTAATGGCCCTTGTTGCGCAATGGGTTGTTTCAATCAATCAACACGTTTCCTTACATTGCATCTAACACGTCTTTGTCTAAACGGGGAAATCCTGTGACGAGCTGTGAGGAAACCAATAGGTGCCCTTAGAAACTTTGCATCAGATTGTGAAAAGCAATTTATTTCGTTGGGGAAAAGGCTGGTATGGAATTACACCGGCGTGTGTCTAATCTTGCTAAGGCAATTCTTTACATGTCAAAAAGAGTGACAGCGTGGAGAAGGCCCGCTAGGGGCCTGAGGGGAAAAGATAAGAGAGAAACGCTTCACAAACACACTGAGCAGCAGAGGGAGGGAGGGAGGGAGGGAGTGAATCTCCTCATAGCTACGCCTTTAAAGTCCTCCTCCAGGCTCCTTTTCACCTCATTTTTAACACCTGATTTACTTAACAAAAGGCACATCTCAATAGGTGGTCCAGGTTAGACATTGCTCCTCTATTGTTCCTCAAGCAAGGGGGAGGCTGATGACATCTCCTCATAGCTACCCCTTTAAAGTCCTCCTCCAGGCTCATTTTCACCTCATTTAACAATTAATTTACTTAACAAAACACACATCTCAATAGGTGGTCCAGGTTAGACATTGCTCCTCTATTGTTCCTCAAGCAAGGGGCGAGGCTGATGACATCACATTTGACCATCAGACCAACTCAGGAAATTGAATGCCCTACTCCTTGAAGTTTGCAGTTGTATGTCTTTTTTTACCCTTAAATGTGTGTACTTTACTGTATTATACTTTTGATATCCCTTTAACAGGAAAAGCTCAAAAATCGCTGGAGGACGACTTTAACATCCTGTGTAAATTAGATTTTGTCTGCCAGGCCGGGCGATCAGAAGAGATATCTGATGTGGGGACAGAGAGCTCCTCTCGCAGGAGTGATTCTCCCAGGTAGCGACGGCTAGAATATGCAATTAATGTATGTGTGTGTGTGTGCGTGGCCATGCGCGTGAAAGGAAAAAAATCTGTTTTTGTGTTGCGTCAGAGCTAGAATAGAATGTCTTTGCCCAATATTAAGATTTAAATCAAGCAATAGCGACGACTTGTCCAAAATGATAACTTTTTATAGTTTAAAGTCCTCCTACATTCTGCTTTTCACCTCATTTAACACCTGATTTACTTAACAAAAGGTACATCTCAATGGGTGGTCCAGGTTAGACTTGACATGGGACAAGGGGGGGTCTTTCCTCTGTTGTTTTTGTGCTCCTCTATTGTTCCTCAAGCAAGGGAGGAGGCTGATGACAACACATTTGACCATCAGACCAACTCCTTGAATGCCCTTAAGTCCTTGAAGTTAGCATATTTTATTTTGACCCTTTATTGTGTGTACTTCACTATATTTATACTTGGGATTTCGCTTTTCAACAGGAAAAGTTTTTTTTAAATGGTGGAGGTCTTAAGTTTAAAAAATAAATACAAATTCTCAAAATCAAATCATTTACATTTACATTTACATTCAAGTCATTTAGCAGACGCTCTTATCCAGAGCGACTTACAAATTGGTGCATTCACCTTATGATATCCAGTGGAACAACCACTTTACAATAGTGCATCTAACTCTTTTAAGGGGGAGGGGGGGGGGTTAGAAGGATTACTTTATCCTATCCTAGGTATTCATTAAAGAGGTGGGGTTTCAGGTGTCTCCGGAAGGTGGTGATTGACTCCGCTGACCTGGCGTCGTGAGGGAGTTTGTTCCACCATTGGGGTGCCAGAGCAGCGAACAGTTTTGACTGGGCTGAGCGGGAACTGTACTTCCTCAGAGGTAGGGAGGTGAGCAGGCCAGAGGTGGATGAACGCAGTGCCCTTGTTTGGGTGTAGGGCCTGATCAGAGCCTGAAGGTACGGAGGTGCCGTTCCCCTCACAGCTCCGTAGGCAAGCACCATGGTCTTGTAGCGGATGCGAGCTTCAACTGGAAGCCAGTGGAGAGAGCGGAGGAGCGGGGTGACGTGAGAGAACTTGGGAAGGTTGAACACCAGACGGGCTGCGGCGTTCTGGATGAGTTGTAGGGGTTTAATAGCACAGGCAGGGAGCCCAGCCAACAGCGAGTTGCAGTAATCCAGACGGGAGATGACAAGTGCCTGGATTAGGACCTGCGCCGCTTCCTGTGTGAGGCAGGGTCGTACTCTGCGAATGTTGTAGAGCATGAACCTACAGGAACGGGTCACCGCCTTGATGTGAGTTGAGAACGACAGGGTGTTGTCCAGGATCACGCCAAGGTTCTTAGCACTCTGGGAGGAGGACACAATGGAGTTGTCAACCGTGATGGCGAGATCATGGAACGGGCAGTCCTTCCCCGGGAGGAAGAGCAGCTCCGTCTTGCCGAGGTTCAGCTTGAGGTGGTGATCCGTCATCCACACTGATATGTCTGCCAGACATGCAGAGATGCGATTCGCCACCTGGTTATCAGAGGGGGGAAAGGAGAAGATTAATTGTGTGTCGTCTGCATAGCAATGATAGGAGAGACCATGTGAGGATATGACAGAGCCAAGTGACTTGGTGTATAGCGAGAATAGGAGAGGGCCTAGAACAGAGCCCTGGGGGACACCAGTGGTGAGAGCACGTGGTGCGGAGACAGATTCTCGCCACGCCACCTGGTAGGAGCGACCTGTCAGGTAGGACGCAATCCAAGCGTGGGCCGCGCCGGAGATGCCCAGCTCGGAGAGGGTGGAGAGGAGGATCTGATGGTTCACAGTATCAAAGGCAGCCGATAGGTCTAGAAGGATGAGAGCAGAGGAGAGCGAGTTAGCTTTAGCAGTGCGGAGCGCCTCCGTGACACAGAGAAGAGCAGTCTCAGTTGAATGACTAGTCTTGAAACCTGACTGATTTGGATCAAGAAGGTCATTCTGAGAGAGATAGCAGGAGAGCTGGCCAAGGACGGCACGTTCAAGAGTTTTGGAGAGAAAAGAAAGGGATACTGGTCTGTAGTTGTTGACATTGGAGGGATCGAGTGTAGGTTTTCAGAAGGGGTGCAACTCTCGCTCTCTTGAAGACGGAAGGGACGTAGCCAGCGGTCAAGGATGAGTTGATGAGCGAGGTGAGTTAAGGGAGAAGGTCTCCGGAAATGGTCTGGAGAAGAGAGGAGGGGATAGGGTCAAGCGGGCAGGTTGTTGGGCGGCCGGCCGTCACAAGACGCGAGATTTCATCTGGAGAGAGAGGGGAGAAAGAGGTCAAAGCACAGGGTAGGGCAGTGTGAGCAGAACCAGCGGTGTCGTTTGACTTAGCAAACGAGGATCGGATGTCGTCGACCTTTTTTCAAAATGGTTGACGAAGTCATCTGCAGAGAGGGAGGAGGGGGGAGGAGGGGGAGGAGGATTCAGGAGGGAGGAGAAGGTGGCAAAGAGCTTCCTAGGGTTAGAGGCAGATGCTTGGAATTTAGAGTGGTAGAAAGTGGCTTTAGCAGCAGAGACAGAAGAGGAGAATGTAGAGAGGAGGGAGTGAACGGATGCCAGGTCCGCAGGGAGGCGAGTTTTCCTCCATTTCCGCTCGGCTGCCCGGAGCCCTGTTCTGTGAGCTCGCAGTGAGTCGTCGAGCCACGGAGCAGGAGGGGAGGACCGAGCCGGCCTGGAGGATAGGGGACATAGAGAGTCAAAGGATGCAGAAAGGGAGGAGAGGAGGGTTGAGGAGGCAGAATCAGGAGATAGGTTGGAGAAGGTTTGAGCAGAGGGAAGAGATGATAGGATGGAAGAGGAGAGAGTAGCGGGGGAGAGAGAGCGAAGGTTGGGACGGCGCGATACCATCCGAGTAGGGGCAGTGTGGGAAGTGTTGGATGAGAGCGAGAGGGAAAAGGATACAAGGTAGTGGTCGGAGACTTGGAGGGGAGTTGCAGTGAGATTAGTGGAAGAACAGCATCTAGTAAAGATGAGGTCAAGCGTATTGCCTGCCTTGTGAGTAGGGGGGGGAAGGTGAGAGGGTGAGGTCAAAAGAGGAGAGGAGTGGAAAGAAGGAGGCAGAGAGGAATGAGTCAAAGGTAGACGTGGGGAGGTTAAAGTCACCCAGAACTGTGAGAGGTGAGCCATCCTCAGGAAAGGAACTTATCAGGGCGTCAAGCTCATCGATGAACTCTCCAAGGGAACCTGGAGGGCGATAAATGATAAGGATGTTAAGCTTGAAAGGGCTGGTAACTGTGACAGCATGGAATTCAAAGGAGGCGATAGACAGATGGGTCAGGGGAGAAAGAGAGAATGTCCACTTGGGAGAGATGAGGATCCCAGTGCCACCACCCCGCTGACCAGAAGCTCTCGGGGTGTGCGAGAACACGTGGGCAGACGAGGAGAGAGCAGTAGGAGTAGCAGTGTTATCAGTGGTAATCCATGTTTCCATCAGTGCCAAGAAGTCGAGGGACTGGAGGGACGCATAGGCTGAGATGAACTCTGCCTTGTTGGCCGCAGATCGGCAGTTCCAGAGGCTGCCGGAGACCTGGAACTCCACGTGGGTCGTGCGCGCTGGGACCACCAGGTTAGAGTAGCGGCGGCCACGCGGTGTGAAGCGTTTGTATGGTCTGTGCAGAGAGGAGAGAAGAGGGATAGACAGACACATAGTTGACAGGCTACAGAAGAGGCTACGCTAATGCAAAGGAGATTAGAATGACAAGTGGACTACACGTCTCGAATGACTGGTTAAACAATTTCTGGTTAAACAATTTAAGTACCTTACTGTTTTCAAATGAAATGGTCAAAAAGACAAAAATAGCTTCTTAGCAAAGGGCAATTTCTCAAGCAAGAATTTAGCTAGGACTGTCTGGGAGTGGTCCGAGTGGGAGGGGACAACTGAAAATTTGCTGTTATCGGCAAAGTCGTTTGGAACTCTTTTTGAGAGGACCCCCATTAGCAAACGTCAATGGCGACAGCTAGTCTTACTGGGGTCCGACACATAACAAAATACTTTACAATTTACATACATTTTAAAACAATAACATGTAGTGTGTGTGCATCTATCAGTTACACATACAGCTGAAGTCAGAAGTTTACATACACCTTAGCCAAATACATTTAAACTCAGTTTTTGTCACGCTTCTTCTAAAGTTGAACCCAGAAGCAGACTAGGACAAGGAGAGTAGGACGAAGGTGAGTATTTATTTACAAGTTTAAACGTAGCGGTAGAGAGATCCAGGTGGCGGAGCGGGCAGTGGAGGTGAGTTGCTGGGAGTGAATAGGCAGATCCAAGGGAGTAACAGAAGCCACCGACGACCAGGCAGGAATGGGGTGAGTGTTCCGGGTGAATGACTGTAGACAGAACAAACGGAGGTAATTTCAAGGCAAGCAAGACGTACAAAACAACAAACAAACTCTATCAAACTGGAGGCTGATACGCTGGCACAACATACTGTTCATGGCTAACGATCCGGCAGGGAATGGATGTCAGGTCAGCGCTTATGAAGTGGAGGGGTGATGATCAGGACCAGGTGTGCAGATAGCTGATGGGATACAGGTGCGGGTACTCAGAGATCTTCCAACTAGCTACGTCGCCCGGCAACCAGACAGGGTGCGTTCCAGGACACCGGAAAAAACACTCCAGGACAGAACACAGGCAAAAACAGACTCAGGAAGCGGGATTCGTGACAGTTTTTCACAATTCCTGACATTAAATCCTAGTAAAAATTACCTGTCTTAGGTCAGTTAGGATCACCACTTTATTTTAAGAACTTGAAATGTCAGAATAATAGTAGAGAGAATTATTTATTTCAGCTTTTGTTTCTTTCATCACATTCCCAGTGGGTCAGTTTACATACACGCAATTAGTATTTGGTAGCATTACCTTTAAATTGTTTAACTTGGGTCAAACGTTTCGGGTAGCCTTTCACAACCTTCCCACAATAAGTTGGGTGTCACGACTTCTGCCGAAGTCGAAGCCTCTCCTTGTTCGGGCGGTGCTCGGCGGTCGACGTCACCGGTCTTCTAGCCATCATTGATCCATTTTTAATTTTCCATTTGTTTTGTCTTGTCTTCCTACACACACGGTTTCAATCCCACTCATTACCTGTTGTATATTTAACCCTCTGTTTCCCCTCATGTCTTGTCAGAGATTGTTTGGTGTTCCGTTTGGTGTTGTTTGTATTGGTGCGCGACGGGTCCTTGTACCCACTTTGTTTTATTGTTAGTATTGTTTTGGAGTTATGTTTTTTTTATTGTTATTAAACAATTCCATTACCTTAAGTTTGATTCTCCTGCGCCTGACTTCCCTGCCACCTATACACACGACTCTGACATTGGGTGAATTTTGGCCCATTCCTCCTGACAGAGCTGGTGTAACTGAGTCAGCTTTGTAGGCCTCCTTGCTCGCACACGCCTTTTTCAGTTCTGCACACAAATTCTCTATGGGATATAGGTCAGGGCATTGTGATGGCCACTCCAATACCTTGACTTTGTTGTCCTTAAGCCATTTTGCCACAACTTTGGAAGTATGCTTGGGGTCATTGTCCATTTGGAAGACCCATTTGCGACCCAGCTTTAACTTCCTGACTGATGTCTTGAGATGTTGCTTCAATATATCCACAAAGCAAAGCACCCCCACAACATGATGCTGCCACCCCCGTGCTTCACGGTTGGAATGATGTTCTTCGGCTTGCAAGCCGCCCCCTTTTTCCTCCAAACATGACGATGGTCATTATGGCCAAACTGTTCTATTTTTGTTTCATCAGACCAGAGGACATTTCTTCAACGATCCTTGTCCCCATGTGCAGTTGCAAACCGTAGTCTGGCTTTTTTATGGCGGTTTTGGAGATGTGGCTTCTTCCTTGCTGAGCGGCCTTTCAGGTTATGTCAATATATGACTCGTTTTACTGTGGATATAGATACTTTTGTACCTGTTTCCTCCAGCATCTTCACAAGGTCCTTTGCTGCTGTACTGGGATTGATTTGCACTTTTCGCACCAAAGTACGTTCATCTCTAGGAGACAGAACGCGTCTCCTTCCTAAGCGGTATGACCGCTGCGTTGTCGCATGGTGTTTATACTTGCATACTATTGTTTGTACAGATGAACGTGGTACCTTCAGGCATTTGGAAATTGCTCCCAAGGATGAACCAGACTTGTGGAGGTCTACAATTTTTTTTCTGAGATCTTGGCTTATTTCTTTAGATTTTTCCCATGATGTCAAGCAAAGAAGCACTGAGTTTGAAGGTAGGCCTTGAAATACATCCACAAGTACACCTCCAGTTTACACAAATGATGTCAATTAACCAATCAGAAGCTTCGAAAGCCATGACATAATTTTCTGGAATTTTCCAAGCTGTCTAAAGGCACAGTCAACTCAGTGTATGTAAACTTCTGACCCACTGGAATTGTGATACAGTGAAGTGAAATAATCTGTCTGTAAACAATTGTTGGAAAAATGACTTGTGTCATGCATAAAGTAGATGTCCTAACCGACTTGCCAAAACTATAGTTTGTTTGCAAGAAATTTGTGGAGTGGTTGAAAAACTAGTTTTAATGACTCCAAACTAAGTGTATGTAAACTTACGACTTATACTGTAATATATTCAGAGCCATATCCCTGTAATGCTTAGAGAAGATATTATGTCAAGTGTTATTGAAGTGTTGTGGTTGCAGGTTCATTTGGCACATCTAAAGCCTTTTCTTTTGCGGTGTTGCTATAGGTCACCAAGTACTAACAGTCAGTATCTAAATAATGTGTGAAAAGCTTGATATGGTATAAGATGTACACAGAGAGGTCTACTTTCTTGGGGACCTGAATATTGATAGATTTTCATCAAGCTGTCCGCTCAAGAGGAAGCGTCTCACTGTAACCACTGCCTGTAATCTGGTTCAGGTTATTAATCAATTTACCAGGGTGTTTACAAACACTACAGCAGGGATCATCAACTATATTCAGCCGCGGGCAAAAACATTTTTTCATGAGTGGATGGTTGGGGGGCCGGAAAGTAATTACATATAATTTGTAGACTGCAAATTGACCGCAAGAAGCCCAAACAGATATGTTTGACTAAAACATAATCATTTCAACCCTTGCTTACATTTGTATATGATCAAGCCGTGCTTCTCTCTATTATGCGTGGGAATACTTGAACAGATTTCTTAAATTAAAATCACTTGGAGCTGATTTCCTGGTGTTTTTTACAGTCTTATGTCCAACAATGAACATTCCACACAAAAAAACTAAATTTTTATGTATTATTTTGCTCAGAAAACTTGGGAGGGGGGGCGAATAAAACCACCCGCGGTAATTCGTTAATTATTTTAATTCGGGCCACGGGCTGCCAGTTGGGGAACCCTACAGGAACAAGATCATCCACATGTATCATCACATTTTTACTAACAATGTAGAACTCTGTTCTAAAGCTGTATTCATACCCATTGAATGCAGTGACCACAATATAGTGACTATATCCAGGAAAGCCAAAGTTCTGAAAGCTGGGCATAAAATGGTGTACAACAGATCATAAGATTTTGCCGTGACTCTTATGTGGATGATGTTAAACATATTTGTTGGTCTGACGTGATTAATAAGGAGCATGCACTTGAAATGTTTGAATTGCTTCTTCAGATTATTGATAAACATGCACCTGTTAAGAAACTGACTTAGAACTGTTAAGGCTCCATGGTTTGATGAGGAATTGAAAAACTGTATGATTGAAAGAGATGGGTGGCTAATAAGTCTGGCTGCACATGTGACTGGCTAACGTATTGCAAATTGAGAAATGGTGTGACTAAACTCAACAAAAAGAAGAAGAAACTGTATTATTGTAACGATTCTCGTCTGGTGAAGGAGAAGAGGACCAAAATGCAGCGTGGTAAGTGTTCGTCATATTTTAATTTAAAACTGAACACTACACAAAATAACAACGAGGAGAAAACGAAACAGTTCTGCAAGGTGAACAGACACTACACAGAAAATAAACACCCACAACCAAAATGGGGAAAACAGGCTACCTAAGTATGATTCTCAATCAGAGGCAATGATCGACAGCTGCCTCTGAGAACCATACCAGGCCAAACACAGAAATACAATAACATAGAAAAAAGAACATAGTGAACGTGAAATACCTAAATACTCATCATAAAACATTTATGAAAAATACAAGGTGTACAGCAAATGAAAGACAAACATCTTGTGAATCTAGCCAATATTTCAGATTTATTAAGTGTTTTACAGCGAAAACACAATATAGCATTATATTAGCTTACTACAATAGCCTACCACACAACCGCATTCATTCAAGGCACGTTAGCGATAGCGAATAAACCAGCAAAAGATATACATTTTTTCACTAACCTTCTCAAACTTCCTCAGATGACAGTCCTATAACATCATATTACACAATACATATATGGTTTGTTCGAAAATGTGCATATTTAGCGGTACAATTCATGGTTGAACAATGTGAATACGTAGCCAAACTGCACAAAATTATCCGGATATATTTCTGACACTCACATCATCTAATCAAATAACTAATCAATAACTAATCATAAACTTTACTAAAAAATACAGGTTGGACAGCAAATGAAAGATACACTAGTTCTTAATGCAACCGCTGTGTTAGATTTTTAAAAATAACTTTAGTACGACATACAGCTTACGTTATAGCGAGACAGCGCCCGAAATCTGGGCGGAATATACGTCTAAACATTTTCGACAGAAATACGAAATAACATCATAAATTGTTCCTACATTTGATGATCTTCCATCAGAATCTTGTACAAGGGGTCCTTTGTCCAGAATAATCGTTGTTTGGTTGTAGAATGCCCTCTTCATCTGTAGAACGCTAGCAAACGCTAGCCATGCGGCACAGAAGTGTCCAACTCACCAGAACGCATAACAAAGAAAATACCGAAAATCGGAATAAACTGATATAAACTGATATAAGTCGGTTTAATATAACTAGTTGATGATGTTTTTAACACATATATCAAATAAAATCAGAGCCGGATATATCTAACGCCTATAACGAAAGCTTTTCAGAACGCAATCCAGGGGTCCCCTTCGCGCCATGCAGAATAAAGGAAAGAGTGGTCGCGTCATTCCAACAGGTCTTGTTCGGCCTCAGATAGAGCTGTACACCCCATTCCAACTCGCACTGCCTACTGACATCTAGTGGAAGGCGTATGCAGTGCATGTAGACCCATAGATTCCATGCAAATTGATAGGCTGACCCTGGAACAGAGCCCCCGATTTCAGATTTCTCACTTCCTGACAGGAAGTTTGCTGCAAAATGAGTTCTTTACTCACAGATATAATTCAAACGGTTTTAGAAACTAGAGAGTGTTTTCTATCCAATAGTAATAATAATATGCATATTGTACGAGCAAGAATTGAGTACGAGGCAGTTTAATTTGGGAACGATTTTTTACAAAGTGAGAACAGCGCCCCCCCTATTGAGAAAAGGTTAATTAAGGGTTTCAGTGACATCATTAGCTGTGGTTGCTGATGCTGTATATGGTTGAATCATCAGAATACATGGACACACATGCTTTGTTTAATGCCAGTGGCAGGTCATTGGTAAAAAAAAATTAAAAGAGTACAGGGCCTAGAGAGCTGCCCTGCAGTACACAACACTTTATATGTTTGACATTAGAGAAGCTTCCATTAAAGAAAACCCTCTGAGTTCTATTAGATAGATGTGAATCCACGATATAGCAGAGGTTGAAAAGCCATAACTAGGGCTGTGGCGGTCATGACATTTTGTCAAATGGTGATTGTCAAGCAAATAACTGCCAGTCTCACAGTAATTGACCGTTAACTAACATAAACACATTTAGCATCTCCTGGCTCCCACGCATAACCTACAAGCCACTGATGTAGACCTTTTTGTAACATCTACATAAAAAAGTATAATAAATAATACATTTGAAGACTCGCTCTCATACACAGATTCTTCATCAGAATTACAACATATTTTTCATCAGTGAGGCGTTTCCTTTTGAAACCGTACATGATCTCTATACTCAATGGCTATCAGTGTCTGTCAAGAGTTTTGTTTTTCTGTCAGAACCGACTGAGATTGTAACTTTGGTTACTCAGGGTTGCAAGCTCAGACCTCCCTTTCAAGGGGTTTTATTCTCATTCATCTGGTAAACTTCTCCTGTGTTTGCCTCCCATTTATTGATAAATCCCCCATCATAGTAATATTTCCTCCATTATATCCCCTCACAATATCTTCCGCCATTTCTACCCCCTATGGACTTGAACACCCCCTCCCACAAATGAAAATAATCTCACCCCCTCCACAAATGAAAATAATCTCACCCCCTCCAACCCACAAACTCCCATAAAATTGTTTCACCCAAATCTGTCAACCCTGGTTAGCTTTCGCACTATGGCTAGGCTAGGCAGTAGGTTTGTATATGAGGTGATAATCTGTGAGGTGATAAAATTGTATTTACTTTATGATTTGTCAAACTGTAAACTTGTCAATTCATGCTCCGGTTCTTTTATAAAATGTAACAAGCACGTCGAAGATTTGTAATATGCTGAAAAGTAGCCAAACTAAATTGATCTTATTCGGGCGATGGGCACAGCCATCTTTGTTTATTTGCGTCTTATTGTGAATTGAATTTTCTGGGATTAGTGAGTTTTTGCTTGTCAAACATAGACAAACATCCAAGCAAACCAAAATTTGATTCTGTGAAGGTTCCCAGAACATTCGTTAGTTTGCGGCAAATGTTCTAACACAAAAACTGTCCAGTCGTGGTGGTGATTATAGAATGTTCGTATAAAACATTTGCCTGATGTTGCAAGAACGTTCCTAGAACACATTTCATCTGTTCTTTAAAGGTTCCCAGAATGTTTCATTAGGTTGTGGGAACAGTCTGGTGGGAACATTGTTCCCAAAACACAAACACTGTCCAGTTGTGTGGATGATTATACAATGTTTTTTTTAGGGTGCAAAAAACACTGACCTGATATTACAAGAACGTTTCCAGAACACATTTAGTCTGTTCTTTAAAGGTTACCAGAATGTTTCATTAGGTTGTTGTAACATTGTGTGGACATAACAAGATGTTCCCAAAACACAAAAAATGTCCAGCTGTGCTGACATTCAGATAATGTTTGTATCAGGGTTCACAAAACATTCCTTTGATGTTGCAAGAATGTTGACAGAACAGCCTTTGAGTTATTTAAATGTTCCCAGAACATGTAACTAGGTTGTAGGAACAGTGTGGGTACATTACAAGAGAGGTTACCAAAACACAAAATATGCTCAGTTGTGAGGACATTCATACTAAGGGTGTGAACGTTTAAACCTTAAAACGTTTCCACGAAGTTGGGATCCTTAACATTAAGAAAAGTCCCTAACCGAAAAACAATGTTTTCTTTCTTTCCCCCCACATAATTAAAATCACAGTGCAGTTATCACAAAATATTGTTTTCCGTGTTATAGCCTAACTAGACTATATGGCTATAAAGGCCAGGGGAAAGTTGTGTAATTGAAATAAAACCAGAGAGGAAGAGGCTAACTTTAGGCTACTTTGGTAAATTTGACAAGACAATTAAGACATTATGAGATGCAGATTACCAAAATATATGCGCATAGTTCTGCCTGCCCCTCTGTCTCACGTTTTCTCTTTGCTAATGACACTTTTCAAGTGTGTGTTCAGTCTTCGGTCTGTTTGATGCAGTATCTTCGGGCCAGTCTTGCAAGCATGGGGTAGGCTACTCTTCATTGCTGAGTGGGTTGGGTATTTTTGTCTCATAATTTAAAATTACAGTAGGCTACCGATGTAACCTGTATTGATGACCCTTTTCATGTCACGACTTCCGCCGAAGTTGGTCCCTCTACTTGTTCAGGCGGCGGTCGAAGTCACCGACCTTCTAGCCATCGCTGATCCATTTTTCATTTTCCATTGGTTTTGTCTTGTCTTCCAACACACCTGGTTCAAATTCCATCAATTACATGTTGTGTATTTAACCCTCTGTTCCTCCTCATGTCCTTGGCAGTAATTGTTTCTTGTAGTGCTATTGCACGGTATGCTGGTATTTACCGGGTTTTGTTTGACCCATTTATTGTATTGTTCTACTGACGGTGGTATATGGTTATTAAACGACACCGTTGTAAATCAGTTTTCACTCTCCTGCGCCTGACTTCTCTGCTGCCAGTACGCACCTCACTACAGAATTACCGACCAAAACTATGGAGTCAGCAGGAGCAGGTATAGGGGTGGAGGAGCGCGTCCGGGAGCACGCAGCAATGCTCCACCATCTTGGCACCGCCATGGACCGCGTTGTCCAGATAATGGACCGCTGGGAGAGACGGAGTTCTTCCAGCGCCTCCACCAGCACAACCAGGGTCTCCCCTGAGCACCCCTCTTCCTCCTGGTCCCAGTGGGATTTGTCTCTCCCTGCCACAGTAATACGACAGAAAGGCTGCGAACTGCCAGGGGTTCCTTTTACAACTGGACCTATACCTGGCCACCGTCCACCCGGCTCCGTCGGGCCGTGAGAGGGTGTCCGCCCTCGTCTCATGCCTCACCGGGAAAGCCCTGGAGTGGGCCAACGCCGTGTGGAGAGAGGGAGATGCGGCGTTGGACCAGTTTGAGGAGTTCACCCGCCGTGTCCGGGCTGTCTTCGACCACCCGCCCGAGGGTAGAGAGGCGGGTGAACGCCTCTTCCATCTGAGGCAGGAGACGAGGAGCGCCCAGGAGTTCGCCCTGGAGTTTAGGACCCTGACAGCCGGCGCGGGATGGAACGACAGGGCCTTGATCGACCATTACCGCTGCAGTCTGCGCGAGGACGTCCGTCGGGAGTTGGCCTGCAGAGACACCACCCTCACGTTCGACCAGCTGGTGGACCTGTCCATCCGGCTGAACAACCTGCTGGCTACCCGCGGACGTTCAGATTAGGGTCTGGTGGTTCCATCCTCCCGCACCCCCTCTCCGATACCCATGGAGCTGGGAGGGGGTTCCAGCTCGTTCACCATCTGTGGCCGCAGAGGTCACACTGCTGGTCGCTGCCGGTCGGTGTCCCCATTGTTCCCGTGGCTGTGCCCTTCCCCGTTCACGCCTTAGATAGTCGACCATTAGGGTCAGGGTTGATTAGGGAGGTCACCGCTTCTTTGGATATGGTGACGCAGGGGGTCACAAGGAGAGAATTAGTCTCTTCCTTATTGACTCTCCTGCGTTTCCCGTGGTGCTGGGCCTACCCTGGTTAGCTTGTCTTAACCCCACTGTTTCTTGGTCACAGAGGGCCAAGGGTTGGTCGCGAGTGTGCTCAGATAGGTGTTTAGGGGTTTCCGTTGGTGCTACTACGGTGGAGAGTCCAGACCAGGTCTCCACCGTGCGCATTCCCCCTGAATATGCCGATTTGGCTCTCGCCTTCTCCACAAAGAAGGCTACTCAATTACCACCCCATCGACGGGACGATTGTGCGATAAATCTCCTGGTAGACGCTGCCCTTCCCAGGAGTCACGTGTATCTCCTCTCACAGGGAGGGAGGCTATGGAAACATATGTCTCTGAATGCCTGCGTCAGGGGTACATTCGGTCCTACACTTCACCCGCCTCCTCGAGTTTCTTTTTTGTGAAGGAGGGAGGTCTGCGCCCGTGTATTGACTATCGGGGTCTGAATCAGATCACTGTCAGGTATAGTTACCCGCTACTGCTCATAGTCACAGCGATTGAGTCAATACACGGGGCGTGCTTCTTCACCAAACTAGATCTCAGGAGCGCTTACAACCTGGTGCATATCCGGGAGGGAGTCGAGTGGAAGGCGGCTTTCAGTACCACCTTAGGGCACTATGAGTACCTCGTCATGCCGTACGGGTTAATGAATGCGCCATCAGTCTTCCAAGCCTTTGTAGACAAGATTTTTAGGGACCTGCACGGGCAGGGTAGGCAGGGTAGTGGTGTATATTGATGACATTTTGATATACTCCGCTACACGCGCCGAGCATGTGTCCCTGGTGCGCCGGGTGCTTGGTCGCCTGTTGGAGCATGACCTGTACGTCAAGGCTGAGAAATGCCTGTTTTTCCAACAGTCCGCCTCCTTCCTAGGGTATCGCATTTCCATCTCAGGTTTGAAGATGGAGAGTGACCGCATTTCAGCCGTGCGTAATTGGCCGACTCCCACCACGGTAAAAGAGGTGCAGCGGTTCTTAGGGTTCGCCAACTACTACCGGAGGTTTATCCGGGGTTTTGGTCAGGTAGCGGCTCCCATTACCTCACTGCTGAAGGGGTGCCCGGTACGCTTGCAGTGGTCAGCTGAGGCGGACAGGGCTTTTACGCACCTGAAGGCTTTGTTTACCTCGGTTCCGGTGTTGGCTCATCCGGATCCCTCTTTGGCGTTCATATTGGAGGTGGACGCGTCCGAGGCTGGGATAGGAGCAGTGCTCTCTCAGCGCTCGGGTACGCGACCGAAGATCACCCCTGTGCCTTCTTCTCGAGGAGGCTCAGCCCGGCGGAGCGAAACTATGATGTGGGGGACCGGGAGCTGTTGGCTGTCGTCAGGGCCTTGAAGGCGTGGAGACATTGGCTTGAGGGGGCTAGACACCCTTTTCTCATCTGGACTGACCACCGCAATCTGGAGTACATCCGGGCAGCGGAACCCTCACCAGGCAAGGTGGGCCATGTTTTTCACCCGTTTTGTGTTTACCCTTTCCTACAGACCAGGCTCCCAGAACGTGAAGGCAGACGCATTGTCCCGGCTGTATGACACAGAGGAGCGGCCCGTTGATCCCACTCCCATACTCCCCGCCTCCTGCCTGGTGGCACCGGTAGTGTGTGAGCTGGACACGGACATTGAACAGGCGTTACGTGCAGAGCCCGCTCCCGTCCAGTGTCCCGCTGGGCGTCTGTACGTCCCGTCTGCTGTTCGTGACCGGTTGATCTATTGGGCCCACACGTCACCCTCCTCTGGTCATCCTGGGATCGGTCGGACAGTGCGCTGTTTGAGCGGGAGGTACTGGTGGCCTACCTTGGCTAAGGACGTGAGGGTTTATGTTTCCTCCTGCTCGGTGTGCGCCCAGTGTAAGGCTCCTAGGCACCTGCCCAGAGGTAAGCTACACCCCTTACCCGTTCCACAGCGGCCTTGGTCGCACCTGTCGGTGGATTTTCTGACTGATCTTCCACCCTCACAGGGTAACACCGCGATCCTGGTCGTTGTGGACCGTTTCTCTAAGTCCTGTCGTCTCCTCCCTCTGCCCGGTCTCCCTACAGACTGCGGAGGCCTTGTTTACACACGTCTTCCGGCACTACGGGGTGGCTGAGGATATAGTGTCTGATCGGGGTCCCCAGTTCACGTCTAGGGTCTGGAAGGCGTTCATGGAACGTCTGGGGGTCTCGATCAGCCTTACTTCAGGGTTTCACCCCGAGAGTAATGGGCAGGTGGAGAGAGTGAACCAGGATGTGGGCAGGTTTCTGCGGTCCTATTGCCAGGACCGGCCGGGGGAGTGGGCAGCGTTTGTGCCCTGGGCCGAGATGGCACAGAACTCGCTTCGCCACTCCTCCACTAACCTCTCTCCCTTCCAGTGCGTACTGAGGTACCAGCCGGTTCTGGCGCCTTGGCATCAGAGTCAGACCGAGGTTCCTGCGGTGAACGACTGGTTCAGGCGCACGGAGGAGACATGGGAAGTTGTCCGTGTTCACCTTCAGCAGGCCGTGACGCTCCAAAAGGTGAATGCAGATTCCCACCGCAGTGAGGCCCCGGTGTTCGCACCGGGGGACCGGGTCTGGCTATCGACCCGAAACCTGTCCCTCTGCCTGCCCTGCCCGGAAGTTGGGTCCGCGGTTTGTGTGGCAATTTAAATCCTGAGGAGAGTGAACAAGGTTTGTTATAGGTTACAGCTTCCACCCGATTACCGTATTAACCCCTCGTTCCATGTGTCTCTCCTCAGGTCGGTGGTGGCTCGCCCGCTTCAGGAGTCTGAGGTGCGGGAGATTCCTCCGCCCCCTCTAGACATTGGGGGGCCCCGGCGTACTCCGTTCGCTCCATACTGGATTCGAGGCGTCGGGCGAGGGGCCTTCAGTATCTCGTGGAGTGGGAGGGGTACAGTCCGGAGGAGAGGTGCTGGGTTCTGGTCGAGGACGTGTTGGACCCTTCAATGCTGCAGGAGTTCCACCGTCTTCGCCCGGATCGCCCTGCGCCTCGCCCTCCGGGTCGTCCCCGAGGCCGGTGTCGACGTGCTGCTGGAGCCGCGCGTCAAGGGGGGGTACTGTCACGACTTCCCCCGAAGTTGGTCCCTCTCCTTGTTCGGGCGGCTTTCGGCGGTCGAAGTCACCGATCTTCTAGCCATCGCTGATCCATTTTTCATTTTCCATTGGTTTTGTCTTGTCTTCCATCACACCTGGTTCCAATTCCATCAATTACTTGTTGTGTATTTAACCCTCTGTTTCTCCTCATGTCCTTGGCAGTAATTGTTTCTTGTAGTGCTATTGCACGGTATGCTGGTATTTACCGGGTTTTGTTTGACCCATTTATTGTATTGTTCTACTGACGGTGGTTTATGGATATTTAACGACACCGTTGTAAATCAGTTTTCGCTCTCCTGCATCTGACTTCTCTGCCGCCAGTACGCACCTCACTACATTTCAGATATAAGCAGTACTTGACTTGGGATGAAAGAAGAGCAGGAGCTGTCTTTTTCCAAGTCAGTCCATTAGACTATGTACACCGAAATTCACAAATTACATCATGCTATAGAGTCCTCTGATTATTCACTGTTAAGGGTTTGTACACATTTTTCATGACTTCTCCATTACCTTTAACCACATGTTCATGACTATTATTATAGCCTACATAGAGAAGTAAGCATTATTGACACTGGAAGGGTTCTGTGTCTGATCCCATGTACTGTATGCCTACCCTCTCCTGCCATTGTGCCTTTGATCAAGGCACTTAACACCCCACGATATAGAACTGCACTGTTAGGCACATGTTGTCAACATGTGGTCAACCCTCCATCTGGAGAGCTCCTGGGTGTGCAGGCTTGACTTTTGATCCAGCCCTGAAACATCCAAGTCTGTTTAGCAAGGTCCTGTTGAGCAGCTGATGTTCAGGCTACAATGTGGTTAGATCAGGGCTTGAACAAAAGCCTGCACACCCAGTAGCTATTCTGGAGGATAGTTGACACCCATGATATAGAATATTGCAACATTACAACCAAATACTTTTGTCTTTATAAAATGATTCCCCCATTCAATGAATTAGGGATCAAAATAGATAACTTGCTTTTGAAGTAGCCTACCTTATCTAACTAGACATGTTAATATAGCCTACAGTATAAGTCTAAAATATTCATTTTTCAGTGGATCTATGCACAGCGAGTTATTTGTCAATTAACGTTGTTGCAATTACATGGCTACTGCTTAAGAGGGGAATCTCAGCTTTCCAACCGCATATTTATTTAGGCTCTACAGTGACGGTGGAAAGGCAACAATGACATTAATGCTTTGTTAACTAGTGAGAAACTGCTACAAGTTATGTTTTGAATTGGCTATCTAGTTAGTCAGTCTGGCATTATTTTATACGTGCTGCTTTAATGTCTCTCTCACTCTCCTCCAGCAATGGCCCACTCACACTGTCACACACGCAGTACACACAGACATGCACTGAAGGGTCATAACGATAAGGGTTGATATGTAGATTTTTTAAGTGATTGATCATATTTAAAAGTGTGCCTTCATGAATTAAAAATTATGAAACTATGACTTTACAAACCCTTATTTGACAACTTGGAACAGCACATCATGCCAGCTGGCGCATTTTCAATCTGTGCAATCTCAAGCAGATTCACAGACTAGCGGCAAATAAACTTCTACAAAATGGAATTAGGAAATGAATGCCCACTATCCATTGCTATTCTTTTTTAAACATACATTTTTATTAAAGAACACATAAAGAACATGTACCATACATACACAACTTATCTTTGCTGTCGTTACTAAGGAGCGTAGTTACATTCACATGTTAAGGGTACATTTTGGCTGTATAGAGCAAAAAAATGTCAAGAGTCTGAATAAGTATACAATTTGGATTAAGCCACACAAAAACAACAGACAAACAAAAAGCCCATGAATTACAGAATAAGACCTGTACGATATGTCAGGAACTCTGACCAGAAACCTTCATACCTATGTTGTCTATGTTGCAAGATTGATGTCATTCTCTCCATGTCAGCAAGCTCCCCGTATAGACCTGACCACATATCTTTTGAGGGTGCATGTTCCTTTTTCCAGCATTTTGTTAGACATGTTCTTGCTGCTGCTAAAAGATGATCTATCAATTTAAGTGGGGAGGATTGGAGTGTATCCACAGGAACAATAGCTAGAAAGAGATGACATGGGTCTTTGTTGAACAATAATACCTGTGATGTCCTGAATAACATGGAGAATTGACAAAAATGACAAAATATGTTATCCATTGCTATTCAATGCAGATCCCGCCTTCGTTCCGCTTGGATCAACTTTTTTGCCTCCTTGTGTGAATCTGGGCCAGCGATAGACTACTTTGTTTTATAGAGGAGTTGGTATGCAATTCCACAAAAATGAGAAGTGCCGTACCAGCTCCGGCCTAAGTCAAGCACGAGATATAATGGTATGTGGCCCCTTGAAAGCGCCTCGGCTATGGCATGTTTGTATGTCTGTTAGGGTAGGCTACACTACGGGCCGCGACACGAAACCTTCTCTGGAGACATGAACGACATTTTACTTGTTTGTAAAGTAATGTTATTAATGCCGTTTCAGAAGCGGGACAAACTTCCATCACTAGGCGACCAGAACCGTCAATCCTAGCCTGCCTGTTGCCTGCGAGCAGACTGTAACGGCTGTCCTCCTCCTCTTCGGAAGAAGAGGAGGAGTAGGGATTGGACCAAAGCGCAGCGTGGAATGTGGACATAATGAAGTTTATTAAAGTAAAGACGAAAACCGAAAACACTTCAACAAACTACAAAATAACAAACGAACGTAGACAGACCTGAACTATGAGAACTTACATAATAACACGAAGAACGCACGAACAGGTACAGACTACAACAAACGAACGAACAAACCGAAACAGTCCCGTGTGGTGCAACATACACAGACACGGAAGACAATCACCCACAAACAAACAGTGTGAACAGCCTACCTTTATATGGTTCTCAATCAGAGGAAACGTCAAACACCTGTCCCTGATTGAGAACCATATAAGGCTAATTACACCTGACCTAAACATAGAAACACAAAACATAGAATGCCCACCCCAACTCACGCCCTGACCAACTAAACATATACAAAAATAACAGAAAACAGGTCAGGAACGTGACACAGACCACTCTTTCCTAAAAAAGTACTTTAAAGTTTGTTAAATATCGTGACTTAACAAGACATTTAGTAGAAAGAAAGCACATCTAGCTAACCTACCATTAAAAAACAGCATAAATAAACACAGCAGCACATCAATCAGCAACGTTTATTGTTGTCAGGGAAACAATAGAACAGTATATGCTGTAGCAGAATTTTACTGTCTGAAAGGGTACAGATGCTCTTGATGCGGCACATTTATGAATTGTCTGAAAAGGGATCAGTTATCAACATGTTACTGTAGCTGTGTTCTATGTCTGTAAAGGGTGGCTGTAGATATAACTTAATTTCCCGGCCCTAGCGGTCATACATACATAATAGAACCATTATTGTGAATTGCTGTGTAATTTTATGACATTTTTTTCTTATAATTTTAAAGAATACTGAAAAAAATAATAATGGTAGTTTAAACGTTAAGAAAATATTTCCATTTGTCACATCCCTAATTCATACAATGTTTAAGTTGGGTTGAGCAGGACATTCCCTTAATGTTATAAAAATTAAAGTCCGTTTTTATGATGTTCATAACATATTCCATTGATGTTCACGCAATATACATTTTACCTTGTCTTGGAGGTCCTCAGAACATTTCAAGAACCAATGGGAGAAAGAGTCTACCAGAGGATACTACATGACACATTTTTGATATTCTAGAGCAGGTATTCCCCCCAGGGGTACGCGCAATGCCGTCGGGGGTACGCCAAATAAAAACGTGATTGACATTCTTCACATTTTCAAACAATACATTTATATTTTCCAAAGGGGCTATGAGGTTTTTATTCCACCTGAGTAGCTTCGTTTCACTGCCAAAATCAAATTAAACCATCTAGTGTTCAGCGAAATAACAAATTAACATCCAATCACATTAAACGTTACTCTCTCGCGGGAAACCTTCACTCTTGCGCAGACATTTAAAAACGAAACATGACAATTTAAAATAAGCCATGGGACTTTTTTGAGCGAGAATAAAGACGACTTTTGAGTAGTAAGACATGTATAAAAGCAACAGATACCATTAATAAGAAGGGGCTAGAAGCGTCTTATAGGGTGAGCTACCGAGTGGCTAGGACAGGCAAGCCCCATACTATTGTGGAGGACTTAATTATTTCTGTTGCCGCGGATATGGCTGGGACAATGCTGGGGGAAAAGGCCCAAAAAACTATACAGACAATGGCTTCATCAAACAGCACTGTTTCACGACGCATCAGTGACATAGCAGGAGATGTTTTGCAACAATTACTGCTTCGCATACAAGGCAGTGAATTATATGCGTTACAGCTGGATGAGTCAACAGACGTGGCGGGCCTAGCACAGCTCCTGGTACATGTCCGTTACATTTATGGGGGGTCAATTAAGGAAGACATCCTCTTCTGCAACCACTGGAAACCAGCTTTGTGACATCAAATGGACTTTGATGGTCAAGATGTGTTGGTATCTGTACTGATGGCGCAAAAGCCATGACAGGGAGACATAGTGGAGTGGTAATGCGTGTGCAAACAGTTGCTCCCTACGTCACTTGGGCACACTGCAGCATCCCCCGAGAGGCTCTTGCTGCCAAGGGAATGCATGACAGCTTGAAAGACGTTTTGGACACTACAGTGAAAATGATTAACTTTGTTAAAGCAAGGCCCTTGAACTCTCGTGTATTTTCTGCACTATGCATAGATATGGGCAGCGACCATATAATGCTTTTACAACATACGCTGGTTATCAAGGGGAAAAGTATTGACACGCTTTTTTTAAATTGAGAGATGAGCTTAAAGTTTTCTTTACTGACCATACTTTTCACTCGTCTGACAGCTTGCATGATGACAAGTTTCTCACACGACTGGCCTATCTGGGGGATGTTTTTTATCGCCTGAATCTAGGATTACAGGGACTCTCCGCAACTATATTCAATGTGCGGGACAAAATTGAGGCTATGATTAAGAAATTGGAGCTCTTTTCTGTCTGCATTAACAAGGACAACACACAGGTCTTTCCATCATTGTATGATTTTTTGTGTGCAAATGAACTCAAGCATACTGTCACGCCCTGACCATAGAGAGCCTTTTTATTCTCTATTTTGGTTAGGTCGGGGTGTGACTAGGGTGGGTAATCTAGGTTGTTTTATTTCTATGTTGGCCTGGTATGGTTCCCAATCAGAGGCAGCTGTTTAGCGTTGTCTCTGATTGGGGATCATATTTAGGCAGCCATTTCCCCACTGTTTTTTTGTGGGATTTTGTTTATGTGTAGTTGCCTGTAAGCACTCCATAGCTTCACGTATCGTTTATTCTTTATTGTTTTTTGTGCGGTTCACTTATAATAAAAATGTCGAACCGATTTCACGCTGCGCTTTGGTCCAAGTGTTATTATGAAGATCGTGACACATACGGACAACGTCAAATGTGATATAGCGAAGCACCTGAGTGAGCTGGGTGCGCTATTACGCAGGTACTTTCCTGAAACGGATGACACAAACAACTGGATTCGTTATCCCTTTCATGCCCTGCCTCCAGTCCACTTACTGATATCTGAACAAGAGAGCCTCATCGAAATTGCAACAAGCGGTTCTGTGAAAATGGAATTTAATCAGAAGCCACTGACAGATTTCTGGATAAGGCTGCGCTCAGAGTTTCTTGCCTTGGCAAATTGCGCTGTTAAGAAGCTCTGCAGTATTTTTTACGTTATTAGCTCAGGAATTGTTTTGTGTCATTACATACAGCCAGGAAGAACTATTGGATATTAGAGTGGCGGTAACTCACCATAACTTCCAGCATTACGACCAGGATTATGACTTCCCTGGAGTGGATCCTTTGTTTGCTCTCCCCAGAGCAATTTAACTTATTCTAGAGGCTGACCCAAAACAACACCGGCTGAGGAGAGTTACTCGAGGCGGTCTTCTGGTCCGACTTAAGAAGCGTGCACACCACCCACCGCTCCCGAGTATTTTACCCGCTATTGTCCAATCTCTGGATAATAAAATTGATGAGCTCAAGGCAAGAGTAGCTTTTCAGAGAGACAACAGGTATTGTAACATACTCTGCTTCACGGAAACATGGCTCTCTCAAGATATACTGTTTGACTCTGTAAAGCCAGTTGGGTTCTCAGTATATTGTGCCGACAGGAACAAACATCTCTCTGGGAAGCAGAAGGGTGGAGGTATATGTTTTATGATTAACTACTTATGGTGTAAATGTGATAACATACAGGAACTCAAGTCCTTCTGTTCACCCGACCTAGAATATCTCACAATCAAATGCCGATCGTACTATCTACCGAGAGAATTTAGGTCAATAATAGCCACAGCGGTCTATATCCCCCCAAAGCGGATTCTACGACGGCCCTCAAAGAACTTCACTGGACTTTATGCAAACTGGAAACCACATATCCTGAGGCTGCATTTATTGTCGCTGGGGATTTAAAAAAAAGCAAATTTGAGGAAAAGGCTCCCAAAATTCTATCACCATATTGATTGTTGTACTCGTGCTGCTAAAACTCTTTACCATTGTTGTACTACCTTCCAGAATCCATATAAGGCCCTCCCCCGCCCCCCATTTGGCAAATTGGACCATGATTCCATCTTGCTCCTCCCCTCTTATAGGCAGAAACTCAAACAGAAAGCCCCCGTGGTGAGAACTATTCAACACTGGGCTGACCAATCGGAATCCACGCTTAAAGATTGTTTTGATCACACGGATTGGGATGCTCAGTGTAGCTTCAGAAAATAATATTGACACATATACCGATAAGGTGAATGAGTTCATCAGGAAGTGCATAAGATATGTTGTACCCACTGTGACTATTAAAACCTACCCCAACCAGAAACCGTGGATAGATAGACCCACTTCAATTTGCTTTGCGCCCCAATAGATCCACAGACGATGCAATCTCCACCACACTGCACACTTCCCTGCCTCATCTGGACAAGAGGTATACCTATGTAAGAATGCTGTTTATTGACTATAGCTCAGCATTCAACACCATAGTACCCTCCAAGCTCATCATCAAGCTTGAGGCCCTGGGTTTGACCCCCTGTCCTGTGCAACTGGGTCCTGGACTTCCTGATGGGTCGCCCCCAGGTGATGAAGGTCGGAAACAACGCCTCCTCTTCGCTGATCCTCAACACTGGGGCCCCACAAGGGTGCGTGCTCAGCCCCCTCCTGTACTCCCTGTTCACCCATGACTGCATGGCCAAGCACGCCTCCAACGCAATCAAGTTTGCAGACGACACAACAGGAGTAGGCTTGATTACCAACAACAATGAGACAGCCTACAGGGAGGAGGTGAGGGCTCTGGGAGTGTGGTGCCAGGAAGATGACCTCTCTCTCAACGTCAACAAAACTAAGAAGATGATCGTGGACTTCACAAAACAGCAGAGGGAGCACCCCACTATCCACGTTGATAGGACTGCAGTGGAGAAGGTGGAAAGCTTCAAGTTCCTTGGCGTACACTTCACTGACAAACTGAAATGGTCCACCCACACAGACAGTGTGGTGAAGAAGGCGCCTCTTCAACCTCAGGAGGCTAAAGAAATTTGGCTTAACACCTAAAACCCTCACAAACTTTTACAGATGCACAATTGAGAGCATCCTGTCGAGCTGTATCACCGCCTGGTACGGCAACTGCACCGCCCACAACAGCAAAGCTCTCCAGAGGGTGGTGCAGTCTGCCCAATGCATTATGGGGGGGCAAACTTCCTGCCCTCCTGGACACCTAGAGCACCCGATGCCATAGGAAGGCTAAAAAGATCATCAAGGACATCAACCACCCGAGCCACTGCCTGTTCACCCCGCTATCATCCAGAAGGCGGGGTCAGTACAGGTGCATCATAGCTGGGACAGAGAGAAGCTGTTTTTCAGTCTGTCTCAAGGCCATCAGACTGCTAAACAGCCATCACTAGCACATCAGAGGCGGCTGCCTATAGACATAGATTAGGAATCACAGGCCACTTTAAGGAAATGAAACACTAGCCACTATAATAATGTCTCCGTATCTTGCATTACTCATCTCATATGTGTAAACTGTACTCTATACTATTCTACGGTATCTTAGTCACTTTAATTGTGTGTAAATATTGTATCACCCATCTCATATGTATATACTGTACTATGCCACTGTACTCTGTACTATGCCACTGTATCTTAGTCCAATGCCACTCTGACGTATATGTATATATATTCTTAATCCATTCCTTACTTAGATTTACGCGTTTTGGGTATATGTTGTGAAACTGTTAGATATTACTTGTTACTGCAAAATCACCTTCTTTTTTGTTTTGCAAATATATTAAAAATAAAAAAACTGAAATACAAAGTATTCAGACCCTTTACTCAGTACATTGTTGAAGCACCTTTGGCAGCGATTACAGCCTCGAGTCTTCTTGGGTATGAAGCTACAAGCTTGGCACAGCTGTATTCGGGGAGTTTCTTCCATTCTTCTCTGCAAATCCCCTCAAGCTCTGTCAGGTTGGATGGGGAGCGTCGCTACACAGCTATTTTCAGGTCTCTCCAGAGATGTTCGATCGGGTTCAAGTCCAGGCTCTGGCTGGGCCACGCAAGGATATTCAAAGACTTGTCCCAATGCCACTCCTGCGTTGTCTTGGCTATGTGCTTAGGGTTGTTGTCGCCCAGTCTGGAGCAGGTTTTCATTAAGGAGGATTTCTCTGTACTTTGCGCCGTTCATCTTTCCCTCGATCCCGACTAGTCTCCCAGTCCCTGCCGCTGATAAACAACCCCATAGCATGATGCTGCCACTACGATGCTTCACTGTAGGGATGGTATTGGCCAGGTGATGAGCGGTGCCAGGTTTCCTCCAGACGTGACGCTTGGCATTCAGGCCAAATAGTTCAATCCTTTAGGTGCCTTTTTGCAAACTCCAAGCGGGCTGTCATGTGCCTTTTACTGAGGAGTGGCTTCTGTCTCGGCACTCTTTTCATAAAGGCCTGATTGGTGGAGTGCTGCAGAGATGGTTGTCCTTCTGGAAGGTTATCACCATCTCCACAGAGGAACTCTGGAGCTATGTCTGAGTGACCATCAGGTTCTTGGTCACCTCCCTGACCAAGTCCCTTCTACCCCGATTGCTCAGTTTGGCCGGGCAGCCAGCTCTAGGAAGAGTCTTGGTGGTTCAAAGGCCAATGTGTTCATGGGGACCTTCCATGCTGCAGAAATGTGTTAGTACCTTTCCCCAGATCTGTGCCACGACACAATCCTGTCTCGGAGCTCTTCGGACAATTGCTTCTACCTCATGGCTAGATTTTTCCTCTGACATGCACTGTCAACTGTGGGACTTTATTTTGACAGGTGTTTGTGTGTATATATAGATATATTTACAGTTGAAGTCGGAAGTTTACATACACTTAGGTTGGAGTCATTAAAACTTGTTTTTCAACCACTCCACAAATTTCTTGTTAACAAACTATAGTTTTGGCAAGTCGGTTAGGACATCTACTTTGTGCATGTACCAAGTAGTTTTTCCAACAATTGATTACAGACAGATTATTTAACTTATAATTCACTGTATCACAATTCCAGTGGGTCAGAAGTTTACAGACTGTGTCTTTAAACAGCTTGGAAAATTCCAGAAAATTATGTCATGGCTAGAAGCTTCTGATAGGCTAATTGACATAATTTGAGTCAATTGGAGGTGTACCTGTGGATGTATTTAAAGGCCTACCTTCAAACTCAGTGCCCTTTGCTTGACATCATGGGAATATCAAAATAAATCAGACAAGACCTCAGAAATAAATTGTAGACCTCCACAAGTCTGGTTCATCCTTGGGAGCAATTTCCAAATGCCTGAAGGTACCACATTCATCTGTCTAAACAACAGTACGCAAGTATAAACACCATGGGACCACTCAGCTGTCATACCGCTCAGGAAGGAGAAGCGTTCTGTCTCCTAGAGATGAACGTACTTTGGTGCGAAAAGTGCAAATCAATCCCAAAACAACAACAAAGGACCTTGTGAAGATGCTGGAGGAAACATGTACAAAATATCTATATCCACAGTAAAACGAGTCCTATATCAACATAACCTGAAAGGCCGCTCAGCAAGGAAGAAGCCAGTACTCCAAAACCGTCATAAAAAAGCCAGACTACGGTTTGCAACTGCACAAGGGGACAAAGATCGTACTTTTTGGAGAAATGTCCTCTGGTCTGATGAAACAAAAATAGAACAGTTTGGCCATAATGACCATCGTTATGTTTGGAGGAAAAAGGTAGAGGCTTGCAAGTCGAAGAACACCATCCCAACCGTGAAGCACGGGGGTGGCAGCATCATGTTGTGGGGGTGCTTTGCTGCAGGAGGGACTGGTGCACTTCACAAAATAGATGGCATCATGAGGTGGGAAAATTATGTGGATATATTGAAGCAACATCTCAAGACATCAGTCAGGAAGTTAAAGCTTGGTCACAAATGGGTCTTCCAAGTGTACAATGATCCAAGCATACTTCCAAAGTTGTGGCAAAATGGCTTAAGGACAACAAAGTCAAGGTATTGGAGTGGCCATCACAAAGCCCTGACCTCAATGCTATAGAAAATTTGTAGGGAGAACTGAAAAAGCATGTGCGTGCAAGGAGGCCTACAAACCTGACTCAGTTACACCAGCTCTGTCAGGAGGAATGGGCCAAAATTCACCCAACTTATTGTGGGAAGCTTGTGGAAGGCAACCCAAAACGTTTGACCCAAGTTAAACAATTTAAAAGCAATGCTACCAAATCCTAATTGAGTGTATGCAAACTTCTAACCCACTGGGAATGTGATGAAAGGAACAAAAGCTGAAATAAATCATTCTCTCTACTATTATTCTGACATTTCACATTCTTAAAATAAAGTGGTGATCCTAACTGACCTAAGACAGGAATTGTGAAAAACTGAGTTTAAATGTATTTGGCTAATGTGTATGTAAACTTCCAAATTCAACTGTATATACAGTACCAGTCAAAAGGTTGGACACACCTACTCATTCAAGGTTTTTCTTTATTTTGACTATTTTCTACATTGTAGAATAATAGTGAAGACATCAAAACTATGAAATAACACATATGGAATCATGTAGTAACCAAAAACATGTCAACCAAATCAATATATATTTGATATTTGATATTCTTTAAAGTAGCCACCCTTTGCCTTGATGACAGCTTTGCACACTCTTGGCATTCTCTCAACCAGCTTCATGAGGTATTCATCTGGAATACATTTCAATTAGCAGGTGTGCTTTGTTAAAAGTTAATTTGTGGAATTTATTTCCTTCTTAATGCATTGAGCCAATCAGTTGTGTTGTGACAAGGTAGGGGTGGTATACAGAAGAGAGCCCTATTTGGTAAAAGACCAAGTCCATATTATGGCAAGAACAGCTCAAATAAGCAAAGAGGAACGACAGTCCATTACAACCTGTCTAGGACACACGTTCCGCTAGCGGAACCCCCCCCACATTCCACTGAAAAGGCAGCGCGGGAAATTCAAAAATATTTTTTAGAAATATTTAACTTTCACACATTAACTAGTCCAATACAGCAAATGAAAGATAAACATCTTGTGAATATATATATATAAAAAAATCTCTGTTTACATTGGCGCGTTACATGCAGTAATGTTTTGATTCCAAAACATCTGGTGATTTTGCAGAAATACTCATAATAAACATTGATAAAAGATGCAAGTGTTATTCACATAATTAAAGATAAACTTATCCTCTATGCAACCGCTGTGTCAGATTTCAAAATAAACTTTACAGAAAAAGATTAATCTGAGAACGGCGTTTAGCGCACAATCCAGCCAAAGAAATAGTCACCATTTTGGCGTCAACAAAAGCTACAAAAACACTATAAATATGCACTTACCTTCGAATAACTTCATCAGAAGGCACTCCCAGGATTCCCAGATCGACAATAAACGACTGAAAAGTTCCATAAAGCCCATCATTTAGCCACTTGTTGTTAGCATGTTCAGCCCACGAATCCATTTTCATGACGCACGAGCAATCCTCCAGCCAAAAACTCAAAAAGTTCCGTTACAGGTCGTAGAAACAGGTCAAATGATGTTTTCAATCCATATTTAGTTTGTCTTTTACATTAATCATCAATAAGGATCCAACTGGAGAATTTCATTGTCTGAAGAAAGAGCATTGGAACGAGAGCTCTCTCTCTCCCTCGCGCGCAAAAGCAGACTGAAATTTCTGACGACCACTCACTAAAACAGCTCCTATGAGCCCCTCCTTTATAGTAGAATTATAAGACTAAAATCTAAAGACGGTGACATCTAGTGGAAGCCCTAGGCAGTGTTTGTTCAGCCATATCTACAAGGGGTGTCATTTGACACAGTTTTGAAAATCGAGTTCTCATTTCCTGTTTTGACCTCTTCTCAGGTTTTTTTCTGCCAAATGAGTTCTGTTATACTTACAGAAATAATTCAAACAGTTTTAGAAACTCCAGAGTGTTTTCTATACAATAGTAATAATAATATGCATGTATTACCTTCTGGGACAGAGTAGGAGGAAATTTTGTTTGGGCACGCAATTTGTTCAAAGTGGAAACACTGCCCCCTATCCCGATGAAGTTTTAAGACATGAAGGTCAGTCAATACAGAACATTTCAAGAACTTTCTCTATGATGAAACTGTCTCTCATGAAGACCGCACAGGTAAGGAAGACCCAGAGTTACCTCTGCTGCAGAGCATAAGTTCATTAGAGTTACCAGCCTCAGAAATTGCAGCCCAAATAAATGCTTCACAGAGTTCAAGTAACAGACACATCTCAACATCAACTGTTTAGAGGAGACGCGTGAATCAGGCCTTCATGGTCAAATTGATGCAAAGAAACCACTACTAAAGGACACCAATAATAAGAAGAGACTTGCTTGGGCCAAGAAACAATGGACATTAGAGCGGTGGAAATCTTTCCTTTTCCTCAACCAAATTGAGATGGTTTGGGTTGAGTTGGACTGCAGAGTGGAGGAAAAGCAGCCAACAAGAACTCAGCATGTGGGAACTCCTTCAAGACTGTTGCAAAAGCATTCCAGGTGAAGCAGGTTGAAAGAATGCCAAGAATGTGCAATGCCGTCATCAAGGCAAAGGGTGGCTACTTTGAAGAATCTAAAATCTAAAATATATTTAGATTTGTTTAACACTTTTTTGGTTACTACATGATTCCATATGTGTTATTTCATTATTCTACAATGTAGAAAATAGTAAAAATAAAGAAAACCCCTTGAATGAGTAGGTGTGTCCAAACTTTGGACCGGTACTGTATATATATATACACTACCGTTCAAAAGTTTAGTCACTTCGAAATGTCCTTGTTTTTGAAAGAAAAACACATTATTTGTCCATTAAAATAACATCAAACTGATCAGAAATACAGTGTAGACATTGTTAATGTTGTAAATGACTATTGTAGCTGGAAACGGCAGATTTTTATTTTTAATGGAATATCTTCATAGGTGTACAGAGGCCCATTATCAGGAACCATCACTCCTGTGTTCTAATGGCACATTGTGTTAGCTAATCCAAGTTTATAATATTAAAAGGCTAATTGATCATTAGAAAACCATTTGCAATTATGTTAGCACAGCTGAAAACTTTTGTGCTGATTTAAAGAAGCAATAAAACTGGCCTTCTTTAGACTAGTTGAGTATCTGGAGCATCAGCATTTGTGGGTTCGATTACAGGCTCAAAATGGCCAGAAACAAAGAACTTTCTTCTGAAACTCGTCAGTCTATTCTTGTTCTGAGAAATGATTGCTATTCCATGCGAGAAATTATCAAGAAACTGAAGATCTCGTACAACGCTGTGTACTAGTCCCTTCACAGAACAGTCCAAACTGGCTCTAACCAGAATAGAAAGAGGAGTGGGAGGCCTCGGTGCACAACTGAGCAAGAGGACAAGAACATTAGAGAATGTAGTTTGAGAAACAGACACCTCACAAGTCCTCAACTGGCAGCTTCATTAAATAGTACCCACAAAACACCAGTCTCAACTTCAACAGTGAAGAGGCGACTCCGGGATTCGTCCCCGATATCTCTGTCTCTACTTCATCCGAATGACGGGGATTTGGGCCTTGTCCGGTGTCTGAAGTAAATGCTTCACATCAGACTCGTTAAAGAAAAAATTGATGTTCCAGTACGATGTGAGTGATATCCAGAAGTTATTTTCGGTCATAAGAGACGGTGGCAGAAACATTATGTACAAAATAAGTTTCAAATAATGCGAAAAAACACACACAATAGCACAATTGGTTAGGAGCCCGTAAAATGCCAACCATCTCCTCCGGCGCCATTCATATGTAGACGTTCTGTTGCTACTGTTCCAAGGGACCACTCAAAAATTATCACAAATATGTGATCGTACGCGTCAAAATGTTAACTAATTTATGCATGGTGATGTCACCATGGAAGTTCAAAACTCCATCCCAAAAAAACAGGCTGGAATTTCAACAGTACTTACACTAACAGGGCCTTATCATAATTTTCACATTTTCACAGTATTTTCCAATCTCATAGTGTGGAAATATACACGGAGTGTACAAAACATTAAGAACCCCCCTCTTGCCCTCAGAACAGCCTCAATTCGTCACGGCATGGACTTTACAAGGTGTCGAAAGCGTTCCACAGGGATGCTGGCCCATGTTGACTCCAATGCTTCCTACAGTTGTGGCAAGTTGGCTGGATGTTCTTTGGGTGGTGGACCATTCTTGATAAACGCGGGAAACTGTTGAGCATGAAAAACCCAGCGGCATTGCAGTTGACACAAACTGGTGCGCCTGGCACCTACTACCATACCCCGTTCAAAGGCACTTAAATCTTTTGTCTTGCCCATTCACCCTCTGAATGGCATACTGTACATACACAATCCATGTCTCAATTGTCTCAAAGCTTAAGAATCCTTTAACTTGTCTCTTCCCCTTCATCTACACTGATTTGAAGTGAATTTAACAAGTGACATCAAAAGGGATCATAGTCTTCACCTAGATTCCCCTGGTGAGTCTACGTCATGGAAAGTGCAGGTGTTTGTAATGTTTTGTTCACTCAGTGTATATAAAATACAGCAAAAATCTAGTTTTTGACTCCGCTGGGCTTAAGGTCAAATAAATGTCTTCCATTCAAGCAGAATGCAGAGCATCAAGTGAGAACAATGTGAAACATTCTGTTGTGTCACGTCCTGACCATAGTTCTTATGTGTTTTGCTTGTTTTAGTGTTGGTCAGGACGTGAGCTGGGTGGGCATTCTATGTTGTGTGTCTAGTTTGTCTGTTTCTGTGTTCAGCCTAATATGGTTCTCAATCAGAGGCAGCTGTCAATCGTTGTCCCTGATTGAGCATCATATATAGGTGGCTTGTTTTGTGTTGGGATTTTGTGGGTGGTTGTTTTCTGTGTCAGTGTTTGTGCCACACGGGACTGTGACGGTTAGTTTGTTTTGTTATTTTGTATATTGTTTTCATGTTATTAAATCATGGAAACTTACCACGCTGTACATTGGTCCTCTGATCCTTCTCGCCTCTCCTCGTCCGATGAGGAGGACGAAATAGACTGCCGTTACAGAACCACCCACCTAACTCGGACCAAGCAGCGTGGAAACGGGCAGCAGCGACAGCAGCAGCGGTACCAGGAGGAATGGACATGGGAGGAAATTCTGGACGGTAAAGGACCCTGGGCAGAGCCAGAGGAGTGTCGCCGCCCCAAAGCGGAGCTGGAGGCAGCAAAAGCGGAGAGGCGGCATTATGAGGCGCTAGCAAGGCAGAGCGGCTGGAAGCCCGAGAGGCTCACCCAAAACTTTATTGGGGGGGGCTAAAGGGGAGTGTGGCAAAGTCAGGTAGGAGACCTGCGCCAACTTCTCGTGCTTACCGTGGAGTGAGAGGGCGTCGTACTGGTCAGACACCGTGCGCTCCACCGCCTAACACGGTGTCTGACCAGTACCTCCAGTTCCGGTACCACGCACCAAGCCTCCTGTGCGTCTCCAGAGCCCTGTTCCTGCTCCCCGCACTAGCCTTGAGGTGCGTGTCTCCAGTCCGGTACCACCAGTTCCGGCACCACGCACCAGGCCTACTGTGCGCCTCAGCAGGTCAGAGTCGGTCGTCTGCCCAGCGCAGTCTGAGCTGCTTGCCTGCCCAGCGCCGTCTGGGCTGCCTGCCTGCCCAGCGCCGTCTGAGCTGCCTGCCTGCCCAGCGCCGTCTGAGCCATCCGTCTGCCCAGCGCCATCTGAGCCATCCGTCTGCCCAGCGCCATCTGAGCCATCCGTCTGCCCAGCGCCATCTGAGCCGTCCGTCTGTCCCGAGCCTTCAGAGCCGCCCGTCTGTCCCGAGCCATTAGAGCCGTCCGTCAGTCAGGAGCCGCTAGAGCCGTCCGTCAGTCAGGAGCCGCCAGAGCCGCCAGCCAGTCAGGAGCTGCCAGAGCCGCCAGCCAGTCAGGAGCTGCCAGAGCCGCCAGCCAGTCAGGAGCTGCCAGAGCCGCCAGCCAGTCAGGAGCTGCCAGAGCCGCCAGTCAGTCAGGAGCTGCCAGAGCCGCCAGTCAGTCAGGAGCTGCCAGAGCCGCCAGCCAGTCAGGAGCTGCCAGAGCCGCCAGCCAGTCAGGAGCTGCCAGAGCCGCCTGCCAGTCATCAGCTGCCCTCCAGTCATGAGCTGCCCTCCAGTCATGAGCTGCCTTCCAGTCATGAGCTGCCCCTCAGCCCGGAGCTGCCCCTCAGCCCGGAGCTGCCCCTCAGCCCGGAGCTGCCATTAGTCCGGAGCTGCCTCTCTGTCCGGAGCTGCCTCTCTATCCGGAGCTGCCCTTCAGTCCGGAGCTGCCCCTCTGTCCTGAGCTACCTCTCTGTCCTGAGCTACCTCTCTGTCCTGAGCTACCTCTCTGTCCTGAGCTACCTCTCTGTCCTGAGCTGTCTCCTAAATTTAGTGGGGACCTTGGTGAGGATTCCTAGGCCAAGGTCGGGGGCGAGGGTCGCCACTCAAATGACGCTAAGGAGGGGGACAAAGACAATGGTGGAGTGGTGGCCTCGTCCTGTGCCGGAGCCGCCACCGCGGACAGATGCCCACCCAGACCCTCCCCTTGAGTTTTAGGGGTGCTTTCGGAGTCCGCACCTCAGGAGGGGGGTACTGTCACGTCCTGACCATAGTTCTTATGTGTTTTGCTTGTTTTAGTGTTGGTCAGGACGTGAGCTGGGTGGGCATTCTATGTTGTGTGTCTAGTTTGTCTGTTTCTGTGTTCAGCCTAATATAGTTCTCAATCAGAGGCAGCTGTCAATCGTTGTCCCTGATTGAGAATCATATATAGGTGGCTTGTTTTGTGTTGGGATTTTGTGGGTGGTTGTTTTCTGTGTCAGTGTTTGTGCCACACGGGACTGTGACGGTTAGTTTGTTTTGTTATTTTGTAATTGTATATTGTTTTCATGTTATTAAATCATGGAAACTTACCACGCTGTACATTGGTCCTCCGATCCTTCTCGCTTCTCCTCGTCCGATGAGGAGGACGAAATAGACTGCCGTTACATGTTGACTATCCCCCACACACAGATTGAATCCCAAATGACACTATACTCCCTATAATGTGCACTACTTTTGACCAGGACCCATAGGGTAGTCCACTATATAGGGAATAGGGCTCTGGGCAACAATAGTCCACTATATAGGGAATAGAGCTCTAGTCAACAGTATTCCACCATAATAGGGAATAGGGCTCTGGTTAACAGTATTCCACTATATAGGGCTCTGGTCAACAGTATTCCACTATATAGGGAATAGGGCTCTGGTCAACAGTATTCCACTATATAGGGAATAGGGCTCTGGTCAACAGTATTCCACTATATAGGGAATAGGGCCCTGGTCAACAGTATTCCACTATATAGGGAATAGGGTGCCATTTGGGACACCGCCACAGAGCGCTTCAGTGGGGAATCCATTATATCAACCCCCAAAAAGGTTCTGATGCATCTCACCTCAGAGTAACCACAGGGGTGACTGAAGACTGAACCATCCTCAGTGGCTCTGAACATATACAGAATACCAATCATAGCCTCATCATTTTCCCTAGCCATCTCTCTGACTGATCCTAACTACAGTCTGATCCCCCTAGTCTCATCCACTGGAGAGATGCCATCTGAAATGAGCCACCAGCCGGGTGTGTAGTGACTAAGACCTAGACTGCTCTTTGTCGGTCTGCCACTGCCTGCCTGCAGCCTAGCTCCCTGCCTGGGGATGTCTGCCTGCCATCCAGGCTGACACACAGGGCCCAGAGACCCCAGGCGTGCTCTTTAGGGAAGAAGGGTAATGGAGAAGACAGCTAGGGATGTTTGGATCAAACCACAAAGCAGAACTGTTGCCTCACTTTTCTGGCATCTGGACTGAAGTGAATGTTTGGAAAACAGATTTTCAGTTAGAAAACAGTAGTTTTGACTGTGTAACCAGTAATCACAAAACATTGAGACACTTTGTCAAAGTAGATAATTTATTAGCATAAGGCCAATTGGATGTTTCTGAATAAAGATATCCATTTAATATTACTGTTGTGGATGCAGTAGTAGACAGTTGTTGCTAAGAGACCGTGTGGAAGTGTAGATGTCCGCCAGTTTAATTATACAGGGAGTGTAATCATTGGTGAATAATTTACACAATCAATGTGTGATGGAGGGAGGGGAGCATCCCCAATGTCACATACTGTCTGTGTCACAGCCCAAATAAACACTGGGAGGCCAGCTGCCTGGCAACAGAGCTGCTGTTGAGAGATGAGACGCCGCTGTTGTCTAACTCTCTGTGTGAAATACAAACAAGAATCGGTCTCGCTTAAATGATGTGCAGCTTATAAATGCTTCATAAAGCCTTCATATACACTTCATCAATGTGTCACAAATCATCTCTAACTGTATGTCATGCTCTATAAAGGGTTCATAAATGTGGCATAACTGTATGACATAACCACCCATGTCAAACATGACATAAACCTGTCTTTTACAAAGGGGGGCATAAGCACCCCTTAAGCCTTAATAAAGGCTTTATAAATCATATTAAATTGAGGTTTCACAAAGCATTTATATTCTTGTCATGCATCTTGGTTGAGCATTGCAACACTAGGATAGTGGGTTTGATTCCCGGGACCACCTATACGTATACAGTTGAAGTCGGAAGTTTACATGCACTTAGGTTGGAGTCATTAAAACTCGTTTTTCAACCACTCCACAAATGTCTTGTTAACAAACTATAGTTTTGGCAAGTCGGTTAGGACATCTACTTTGTGCATGACACAAGTAATTTTTCCAACAATTGTTTACAGACAGATTATTTCACTTATAATTCACTGTATCACAATTCCAGTGGGTCAGAATTTTACATACACTGAGTTGACTGTGCCTTTAAACAGCTTGGAAAATTCCAGAAAATTATGTCATGCTTTAGAAGCTTCTGATAGGTTAATTTACATCATTTGAGTCAATTGGAGGTGTACGTGGGATGTATTTCAAGGCCTACCTTCAAACTCAGTGCCTCTTTGCTTGACATCATGGGAAAATCAAAAGAAATCAGCCAAGACTTCAAAAAACAATTGTAGAAAAAAGAGGGAGACTTGCAAGCCGAAGAACACCATCCCAACCGTGAAGCACGGGGGTGGCAGCATCATGTTTTGGGGCTGCTTTGCTGCAGGAGGGACTGGTGCAATTCACAAAATAGATGGCATCATGAGGTGGGGAAATGATGTGGATATATTGAAGCAACATCTCAAGACATCAGTCAGGAAGTTAAAGCTTGGTCACAAATGGGTCTTCCAAGTGGACAATGATCCAAGCATACTTCCAAAGTTGTGGCAAAATGGCTTAAGAACAACAAAGTCAAGGTATTGGAGTGGCCATCACAAAGCCTTGACCTCAATCCCATATAACATTTGTGCAGAACTGAAAAACCGTGTGCGAGCAAGGAGGCCTACAAACCTGACTCAGTTACACCAGCTCTGTCAGGAGGAATGGGCCAAAATTCACCCAACTTATTGTGGGAAGCGTGTGGAAGGCTACCTGAAAAGTTTGACCCATTTTAAACAATTTAAAGGCAATGCTACCAAATACTAATTGAGTGTATGTACACTTCTGACCCACTGGGAATGTGATGCAAGAAATAAAAGCTGAAATAAATCATTCTCTCTACTATTATTCTGACATTTCACATTCTTAAAATAAAGTGGTATAATCAGGACGGGCTTAGAGCAGAAGGTCTCGCTATATGCTGACGACCTCCTTTTGTTTATCTCCAACCCTGATACTTCATTGCCACGTGCCTATCTGTTCTTAAAAAGTTTGGATCAATCTCAGGGTACAAGCTGAAAACATTTACTGAAGCCTAAGGCATTGATTGGGTGGTTTAGCTCTACCAAATTTTCAGACATACTATTGGGCTGCAAATTTCAGAGCCCTTTTGTACTGGCTGCAGACTGATCCTACTGGCCCTAGACCACTCTGGGTCCAGATGGAGTCTGAATCGTGTAAAACTGCTGCACTTTCTTCTGTGTTGTGCTCATCTCTCCTAGTGTCCCTAGGCAAAAGGCGTGTCAACCCAATTGTAAAGCAGTCTCTTAAAATTTGGAATCAGTTTCGTTTAGCCTTTAGCCTCCGAGTCATTTCTCTATCATGCCCAATTAATCAGAACATTTTATTTCCTCCATCTTTACATGATGGGGCTTTTGCCATCTGGCACTCACTAGGCCTCTCCTCACTAGCCCAATTATTCTTTGATGATAAATTTGCCTCTTTTGCTCAGCTACAGGAAAAGTTCAACCTCCCTCAATCCCACTTTTTCCGCTAGAGGTAAAAAGTGGGATTGGGGGAGCAAGTCAGACTAGGAACTTTGTCAGAGCTAACACACCTGCATTTACCCGTAGGCCTGCGGATACAGCTATAGAGAGCAGGACGATAAGTTTGTCCTGTCTCCCTGTAGCGCTGTCTTAGGCAGTACGGACAGTACGGACAGTACGGACATTGCAATTTAATGCCCTGGCCACATCTGCAGTCCTCATGCCTCCTTGAAGCATGCCTAAGGCACGTATACGCAGATGAGCTGGAACCCTGGCATTTTTCTTTTGGTGTTTTTCAGAGTCAGTAGAAAGGCCTCTTTAGTGTCCTAAGTTTTCATAACTGTGACCTTAATTGCCTACCGTCTGTAAGCTGTTAGTGTCTTAACGACCGTTCCACTGGTGCATGTTCATCAATTGTTTATGGTTCATTGAACAAGCATGGGAAACAGTGTTTTAACCCTTTATAATGAAGATTTATGAAGTTATTTTGATTTTTACGAATGATCTTTGAAAGACAGGGTCCTGAAATAGGGACGTTCCTTTTTTTGCTGAGTTTAGTACGTTCTATGGATGGTCTTAAACTGAAGTCATTTATGTCTGAGATTATATGAACATGACTGGGCATTCAAAGTTATCTGTATCCATTCATCAGTGTGTGACGGAGCTGAGGTGAAAGCTTCTACCAGGTGAATAGCTTCTACCAGGTCTTCCTCACATTTTTGTTTACATGTTTTGTGTCATTGGGAAAAGCCCCTATTAACTATTTATACAGTTTGGGTATCAACTTTGTAGGTTTGTCAGACTGTTTCAATCTTTAAAGTATCTGGCTTGTCCAGTGTTTGCTGCACAGAGAGAATAAAGTGTTGTATCTGCAAAATGTCACCTCAGCTCCGTCACACGCTGGTCTTCCCTGGCTGCCTGACCCTGCTGAGACCCCTGTCACCATCTGATCCTCCTAAGATGAGGCATGACAATCAATTACCTTAGTGTAAATGTATACATTATATTATTCAAGAATATAATCAATGGTTCATTAATTTGAAATAACCATTATTCCCAGACCCCAGACCGTAGCTTTAAGGTTAAGCTGCTGTCCTCTACTGTAGGTCTACCCATCAACTCGAGATGGAACTTTGTATCATTCACTGATATTGTTAATATACTGCAAAATTCACCTGAAGACTGTAGACTGGTCTTCCCTGGCTGTCTAACCCTGCTGGGACACCTGCTAAGACATGATGAGCAGTGTTGTGTACTGACTTTGCACCATGATAGTGAAGCCTATAGAGCTGTTTATTACTGTCAGTGTGAAAAATAGGGAATTAGCCAGAGAAACTGACAGATCAATAACGTTACATTGCTAGCTATACTGACTATTGTTTGGTTGCTACATTCATCCTTTGATTCGGGTTTAGTGTAATGCAGGCAAAAATAATAGCTGACGTTAACCAACTTTTGTGCAGCTCTCTCTTTAACGGTACATCAACTGACAAAAGCTAGCCAAGATCATTTACTTCTGTTGAAACAGGACAAAACAAAGGCGACAAAACATTTCCATACATACAACAGCTGTTAGTAATAATAGCCACCTCATATCTCTATCTGACAGATAGCTAGAGGCTAGAGCTGAACTGGCTGTGGTAGCTAGCTAATTCATTCACTACAGTTGAGAGGGGATGAAACATTAGCTAATGTTATATATCAGTTACACTAGCTACTAGCTCAGCACTGGGAATAAACACTAGTTTCATTTTTTTCTGTTAATTTAAACAGCAGCTACCTTACCAGCTACATCAGTCGACTAAATAGTAGCCAGTTTCTGCTCTGCTTGCTTTTACAACTCTGAGAAAAGAGCACCACATACAAAATTACTTTAGCCGCCTATGTTCAACTAGTGGTGGGGAGTCGACTCCTTGTTCATCGACTCCCATTTCTCGATTCCTAAGATTCAGTATATTTGCAACGGAGGAAACTTTTTTCCGTCGTCTACCTAGAGATAACACAAACTATCGCATCTTTCACAAAGAAAGAGCGAGCGAGCTAGCGAGGGAGAGAGAGAGAGATGGGAGGGGCACAGCCAGGTATAGGGAGGGTTGGCCACCAGGCAGCACCGCGCATTGGTAATGAAAATATGTAGGTTATTAGGCTATCGCAATGCTGTATTTCGCAATTTCCTGGCTTGCAATGTCTCGCACAAGTTCACTTAAGTAGGGGCTATCAATGAGTAGGCTGAGCTATTCTCCACTCAACAGACCGAAGACCAAACACATACTAGTGTTTTTCATAGCGAAGAGTTAGAGGAGCAGGTGAGGAAGAGAGGATCGGGGCAGGCAGCCAAACCCTGGCTGGCTGTTGATGTCCTAGGTCAGAGCTGAAAACCTACAGGATGGTAGCTGTCCACGAACACGGTTGGAGAGCCCTGTCCTAGGCAATAGATTGCAAAGCAGCATCCCTGCTAAACTTTTTGGAAATGGTAAGTTCACTTTCTCATCCCTAAACACAGTCAAGTACAAATACGGTTCAGCAGCAAAAATCTGCAGGATGGGGGGCATTGTTATTAGGAAGGACATCTACCATGGATGGATCGCTAAAATAATGAATATGATCACACTTCATCATTTTAAATATTATGGGGAGACCTACATTACCGGTCATACTCATTCAAGGGTTTTTCTTTATTTGTACAATTTTCAACATTGTAGAATAATAGTGAAGACATCAAAACTATGATGTAACATTAATGGAATCATGTAGTAACCAAAAAATTGTATTTTATATTTGAGATTCTTCAAATAGCCACCCTTTGCCTTGATAACAGCTTTGCACACTCTTTGCCTTGATGACAGTTTTAAAAAATAAATAATCATGAACACTTCCCACGCTGCGCTTTGGTCCACACCTTCTTCATACGACGGCCGTTACACAAGCATGAGTTATCAGTGTAGACTATTTTCGTCTGGACCTCCAGGCTTCCGTCATAAGTCATTTCAATTAGAAAAATTAAGAATTACAGGGGTCAGTTGGGAAAAATTAAACCTGTGTGAATCTTCCTCTGAAATAAGGCAAATGCTTAGATAATATTTGCTAAACCAACGTCTCTAGTAATACCTGTCCGAATAGGGCTTAAACATGGCAAAGAATAGGCTTATCAGCGTAGAGTGCACACATCACCTTCAATATTCAAACGAAATAGGCCTTTTATAGGCAAATGGGCAGCGTCATGCTCATGCCAGTCCTCTAGAACGCAAATGTAGTCTCCCTAGTAGGACTCTGCAATAATGAGGTGGTGTGTAGGTGTGTGCCAGTCTATTTCAGCATGTTTTAGGAGTTGAGCAGGAGTCGACTCCTACAACTCCAACCACAGGAGTCGGACTTGAATCCCAAAATCCTGGAGTCTTGCGCCACTGTTTAACTTCCCATGCTGGTCCAGCCAGTCTTCCAGAATCTTTGCCTTCACTCAGCCTGTCCACCCGGTCTGTGGTGTCCACGCAGTCCTAAATCCAGCCTTCTGAAAACTCCAAACAGCCTGTCCGACCGCTCTAAGACGTCTGCATATTCCAAAAGCACACCGCTGCCACTTTTTGTATCACGTCGCAATGTGTGGGGGTAAGAAGATGCAATTTCAATGCAATTTCACATACAATCATAATTTACGCTGCTGCTACTCTGTTTATCATATATCCTGATGCCAAGTCACCTTACCCCTATACATATCTACCTCTATCACTCCGGTATCCCTGCACATTGTAAATATTGGATTGAACTGACCCTGTATATAGGTTCATTCTTTCTCGTGTTTTTGTTCTATCCTATGTTATTTTTTGTGCTACATTTACATTGATTACTGCATTGTTGGGTTTGAAGCTTTCAAGAAAAGCATTTCACTGTACTTGTGCATGTGATATTAAAAAGTGAACACACACAAAGGATCAGTCAACGAGAGGGAAGATAATCAACCTGAATCACTGCACACAGTGCATCTGTCCTACATGGTTCATGACAACCAATGGGGTCCAGGCAGCATGGAGAACCTCTTTCCTGTCAGCAGTCATCCTGCCAGTGACCCTGTAGCTGTTGTGTGACTGGTGGTGTCACAGCAGAGGGATGGAAAGCCCTTCGTCCCCAGTCAACATTAAACAGACTTCTCAATCACAGGAGAAAGACCGACAGACAGGCCTGTCAGGCTGCAGTTGTGTGCAGCTGTCTGTCTCTCTCTCCATGTATCCAGCTCCGCTCAATGATGTCAACACATCCTAACTCGCTACTGTTCCCTTCTATGTCTTCCCCTGTAGTGTATTTGCCTTCAGACAACAAACTATTATAATTGCAGTGGAGGATCCTAATTGGGATCAAGTCGTAAATGAATGTATCTATTCTTTGTGAGGAGTATCAAAGGTAAGAATAAAATAAATTCAGAGATGAAAAATAAATGGATTTTGTATCAACAATTTTTTTATTGCTTTCTTTTCCTTCCCATGTATCAATCTGTAAACCGTTTCACCTGTGGCTGTGTTACTTCAGAACACTCACCCATATCTCATTAGATTCCATTGTTTGCTGTTGGTTCGTGATTCAACTGAGAAGGTCCCTGATACTCTGACGATTTCATATACAAGAGGATTGTAAAAAAACTGACATTTGACAGTGGAAGCCCTGGTAGGGAAAGCCATTTTGGGAGCTAGCTACACTCTGAGAGCGTTTGTCTGAGGTAAATGTCATAACAATCACAATTTAATCAACCTATTGGAAATAGTTTTGAAAGGAGCGATTTATGGCTTCAAGCCTAACATTGAAGGTTAATAAAGCCCCTATTCCAGTGCTAGAATACAGGTCTTTTAAACATTTCCAAAATAGCTTTTCTAGGCACAGGTTAAAGTTCAATTCAGGATTAAATGCTGTTAAGTACAACTAGCTATAGAGATACTGTATTTGCATTTATGTCATTTAGCAGACACTCTTATTCAGAGCGACTAACAGTTGTGAGTCCATACATTTTTATACTGGTCCCCTGTGGATATTGAACCCACAACCCTGGCATGCCATGTTTTACCAACTTAGCCACACTGAACTGAACACCTTTAATTAAACCACCTGAAATGAGATGGAACAGATAACAGCATAGCCTGGTAAAAAAAACAACAACATTGTTGTCCCAAGTGTAAAGCCTTGAATGATTGAGTAATGGTCTCCTTTAATACTGACAGATGAGGGATCGAGATCGAGGCTGTTTGCTCTACACACAGGGAAATGGCCGCATGCAAAGCTCCCTCCTGTCCACACTGGTGATGTCACACATGTTGACGAGCGGCCGAAGGTAAGGCCCTTCATCTGACTCTGCATGGGCCTGGGGAGAGCTGTATGTTATGTACATGGTCAACACTGTACGACACATACAGTAGATAGCCAAGAAAAGGCAGTCATTTAATGCTGCCTCAACTTAAAAAAGAACTGTTGAATTTTTTTAATCTGTGGCTTTAATACCCATAGACAATATATCAGTTCTATATCTGTGGTGATACCATACCAACTCTGACTTTGGCCATACAGAATGGGCAGGCAACAGCAGTTGTTCTGTTACATGACGTAAATGCTCAGTGTAGACTGATGGAAATGGCTTATTACAAAACTCCACACCTGATCATCTCAGGTTCACACTCCAATTATTCCTCTGTGGTTATCCAACTCCCCTCTGGCGGTTCTCTCTCTCCCAGGGACGGAACCAAGAGGTAGCATTCTAATCCCATTCGAAAAAGTCTGGATGCTTCCGGAAGCATCTCTATTTCTCACGGTTCTGTCAGAAACTCTTGCATCAGTGTAATTGGAGCATGGTGGTTTGGGGCTGTGTGGTAACTTGGGGCACCTCTCTCACCTCTCGTGTGTCGCCTCTTGGCGGGTAACAATGACCGAACACTGATCCGGCTCAAACTTTTAATTGGTTTAAGGTCACCTCTAACCCAGGAGGATGTTATAGGAAGAGAATCTTTGTACATTTGTACATGGCTCAAGGATGAAGGAGAATTTATAAATCGTTTGAGGCACGTACCACACATTGTGTAAGTAAATGGAAAATGTATTAAGAATGATCCTGTGCAACACAATGATAAGCCTCAGTAAAGGTATGTTATCTTTGACACAAAGTGATCGCATGGCAGCTGACTGCTTTGGCACCGGCTCTGTCATTGCTGTTGGAAAGTGGTGTCTTGTTTTTTTAATCCTGTTGTTGGTTGATCAAGGGGCTATCTTGGACTTACTAAGCCACGTCATGAGTAGCAAGAGGGAGCGATGCAGTAAGATTGTGGAGTGGCAACTGACACATACAAAACATACAATATACTTGCAGTGAAGCCGCTCAACAGCTACATCACATTAGTCATCTAACAGCCTCCCATCCAGAGCGACACACAGAAGCATCCAGCGTCAACGCCCTGCTCAAGGGCACGTCGACAAATCTCTCACCAGCCCTCCAAGACCCCCCCCCCCCCCCCCCACACACACAGTTCCCCAAGAGCTGGGCCTCAACCTTCCAAGACGCCCCCCACTGTCCCCCCCCCCCCCCCCCCCTGAGAATAAAAAAAATTAAAATCCATTCCCCACCCCCAAGACCCCCTCCGATGCACCAACAACCAACAAAATGAACAAAAGAGAAAAAAGAGAAAGACAAAGGAAAACAGAAAACAACTATGCAAAAAACAAAAGACATCAAGGACAAGAAAAATCATAACAGCAAGGCCAACTGAATATGTTTGAGTGCATGTATGTGTCCGTGTATGTGTACATGTGTGCATTTGAATGAGAGTGTGTGTATATTGCATGTGTACAAACATCTGCACGGCATCAGCCTCAAGCAAACCGGCATTGACTGTAACACTGCCCCTCAGTGTCATTCAAACTTACTTTTGTTATGTTTTATTTTGACTTAATTTTTAAAACTTTTAACCGCCCAGCAACTCCACTCCCACTTGTCTGCAATTCCATACCCCAACCCTCAGTTTCCCTCAGCCCATCCCACCTATCTCGACTGGCCACTCACTTTGGATCTGATCTAATCTAATAGAATCCACAGATAACAAGTTGAAGATATTAGTATATTAGTAATTGACTGACACGGTCTCTCCAGATCTCCCAACAGTACTATTTCTAGGGTCAATTTTAGATCAATGTTATGCATTTTCAGCCATTCCTGAACCTTAGACCAAAAACAGGCTACCTGAGGGCAATACAAAAATAAATGGTCTATTGATTCTGTATCCTCACAACAAAATCTGCAGAGCTTTGATGATTGTATGCCCCAAATATTCAACATTTTGTTGGTGGCAAGAATTTTATATAAATAATTTTAGCTGAAAAGCACGAAGTCTTGAATCTCCGTCATTTTATATATCAACTCATACCATGGATTGTACCATGGAATCGGTACATCAAACATCTCTTCCCAACTATTTTACAATCTGTATGGCACAGCTGTCAACATTCTGGTCCTCAAATCAAACTGGTATACTTTCCTATTTATGCTATTTTATTCCTCCGCCAGTTTTGATCCTTTATATTGGGCTGACAGAACAATTCCCTACCTCCTCCCACTGCCACCTGCCTCCTCCATTTTTGGGGTAATGCTGTAATCAATTGTTTGTAATCTTGAATTGAGAAGACCTTCCCATACAATTCTGATAACTCCATGAAAGACATAACTCTACCGTTCCAATTTACAATATCATTTAGGAACAAAATACCCTTTTCAAACATCTTTCCCATAAATACAGGTATTTGATCATTTATCACATTTGAGTTCAGCCATAATATTTGTTGTAATATTTGTTCTTTCTTTTCAGGGGGATGAAATTGAAATTGTAGCCAGCTCTGAAATGCATGTTTGAAAAAGAGAGATACTTTGAAAAAAGTATAATTTTCAATTAATCGAAAATGAGACATGACAATCTGAACAAAGGCAAAACGGCCACTTTCCTTAGTAATCTACTTGAGAACCATTTAGGGTTCAAGTAAAACTTTTGAATAAGTGAAGCTTTTAGAGAGAGGTTTAGGGCATTTATATTTAATAATCTCAACCCACCCAATTCATATTAATTATATAGATATGCAGGCTTTATCTTGTCTCGTTTAGCGTCCCAGATAAAGCAAAATATTTGTTGCTCATAAGATTTGAAAAACGAATCATCAGGAGTAGGCAGCGCCATAAGTAAGTGAGTAAACTGAGATATGACTAAGGAGTTAATCATGGCAATTTTTCCATAAATAGACAGGTATTTACCTCTCCATGGTTGCAGGATCTTGGTTGCAGTTTTCTATTGAAATTCATTGTGGAGAGCTGGACAAAAGGAACACCTATGTGAGAATGCTATTCAATGACTAAGGCTCAGCATTCAACACCATAGTGCCCTCAAAGCTCATCACTAAGCTTAGTGACCCTTGGACTAAAGCTAAGCTAAGGACCCTGGATTTCCTGACGGGCCGCCCCCATGTGGTAAGGGTAGGTAACAACACATCCGCCACGCTGATCCTCAACATGGGGTCCCCTCAGGGGTAAATGCTCAGTCCCCTCCTGTACTCCCCATTCACTCATGACTGCACGGCCAGGCACGACTCCAACACCATCATTAAGTTTGCTGATGACACAACAGAAACCTGGTTGTGTGGTGCCAGGACAACAATCTCTCCCTCAACATGATCAAGACAAAGGAGATGATTGTGGACTACAGGAAAAGGAGGACGGAGCACGCCCCCATTCTCATCGACGGGTCTGTAGTGTAGCAGGGTGAGAGCTTCAAGTTCCTTGGTGTCCACATCACCAATAACTAACATGGTCCAAGCACACCAAGACAGTCGTGAAGAGGGTTTGATAAAACCTATTCCCCCTCTGGAGACTGAAAAGATTTGTCATGGGTCCTCAGAACCTCAAAAGGTTCTACAGCTGCACCCTCGAGAGCATCCTGACTGGTTGCATCACTGCTTGGAATGTTAACTGCTCGGCCTCCAGTACATCACTGGGGTCTGCCATCCAGGACCTCTATACCAGGCGGTGTCAGAGGAAGGCCCTAAAAATGGTCAAAGACTCCAGCCACCCTAGTCGTAGACTGTTCTGTCTGCTACCGCACGGCAAGCAGTATTGGAGCGCCAATTCTAGGTCCAAGAGGCTTCTAAACAGCTTCTACCCCCAAGCCATAAGACTACTGAACATCTAATCAAATGGCTACCCAGACTATTTGCATTGCCCCCCCCCCCCCTCCCCTCGCTGCTGCTACTCTCTGTTATTATCTATGCACAAGTCACTTTAATAACTCTACCCACATGTATATATTACCTAAATTACCTTGATGAACCGGTGTCCCCACACATCGACTCTGTACCGGTACCCCCAGTATATAGCCTCGTTATTGTTATTTTACTGCTGCTCTTTAGTTATTTGTTACTTTTTTTTCTTAAAATAAATCTTCTTAGGGATAGCTCCCTTTTTTTCCAAATTTTCGCCTAAATGACATACCCAAATCTAACTGTCTGTAGCTCAGGTCCTGAAGCAAGGATATGTGTATTCTTGGTACCATTTGAAAGGAAACATTTTGAAGTTTGTGGAAATGTGAATTGAATGTAGGAGAATATAACACTATAAATCTGGTAGAAGAAAATACAAAGAAAAAAACAAAAACAATTCTACCACCATCTTTGAAATGCAAGAGAATGGTCACAGTTTTAGCCATCACTCGGGTTGTAATTCCGATGGTGTCCACAAGATGGCAGCAGTGTATGTGAAAAGTTTCAGATGGATAACTTGAATTATGAGTGAACTACAAGACTTTTAGTGTGAAGTCCCCAGGTACATTTGGGCAAATCGTGAAGGAGACATTCGCATTCATATAATTTTTTTTGCAAGAATATTGTCAAATCTGTATACTTGGACTTTGATTTAGCTTTCCAAGTATTAGTAGCCATATTATAAGTTCAACATTTGCAAAACAACCAGTTTTCATAACTTCATAAATCTAAATATCCTTATAATTTTTGTCCAAAATGTTAAGGCATGCTGTCGTACAAGGTTAGTATCTACATTTTACGACATATACATGTTTTCCGGATACTCCCGTAAAGCCCAGCTCATTGGCTATCTAGCTAGCTTTGTTTGACCCCGATTGGTGCTTATTTGACAAAGAGACAGTCGTTCAAGTGATGACCGCTTGCATCATCGGCGTGCCATGAAGGCATCGCTCTCTGACCAAATATGGTGTCCTATAGGATATACTACACCCCTAATGATATAGTGAAGTATTCTTATCTTCCATTATCTCTGAGGAATATATATGAACGTGATTTGACTCATTTCACAGATTCCTTTCTTTGCAAATTGAATGAGTGGAAATACAAAATTGATCGTGCATTCTATATAAACCCTTTTAGGATATGAAAAAGGATTTTGTCTAACAAAACGATACATCATGTTATCTCTGGGACCCTTTGGATGATAAATCAGAGCAATATTTTCAGAATGTAAGTACACATTTCACCTTCAGAGGTGAATTCATCAAACCTATCACGGTGAAAAAAGTGTTTTGTTAGGAGCTCTCCTCAAACAATAGCATGGCATTTTTTTGCAGTAATAGCTACTGTAAACAGTCGTGTTATGTTAACAAGAATTTAAGCTTTCAGCCGATATAAGACACTTATATGTAC